>NW_019733375.1:270030-299786 GCF_002891405.2 Cryptotermes secundus
TATATATATATATATATATATATTGTCACGCGAATTTTAAATCTCAATCTTAATACTGCTGCATGGTGGACAGTAAATAAAATTGAAAATTCTAGTACCAATTGTAACAGGATACTAAGGTACAACAATTACAACATGGGTAATGACTTCTGTACAAAGTCAGAGTATCAGTAAGTAAACTGCTCATCTCTCAAACATTCTCCTTGTCAGAGTCTGGAGAATGCCAACTTGGCATCACAGCCTGAGCTGGAGCTTCTTGATTTAAGCCGCAATAACATCGCCAACATTGCCCCAGGGACATTTCTTGGACTTGGCCAACTGCGCAAACTGGACCTCAGTGTCAATGCTCTAAGAACAGTAAGTATAATGGCAGTGCAGACTACAGCAGGCTATGGCCTCAAGTATTTACAACAGGTGAACAGGACAGACAACAGAGAGTTCCACTGATGGGCAATCAAATTCCACCCCAACCCATTACAAGGCCATTAATTAGTATGAAACTGTCAAATATATTTCGTTTTAGGGGAATGCTATCCATAGGATCATAGATGTGATACTCAGGAAGCAGTGGAAAATTCATCATTCTTGCTATTCCTTGCATAACAACTTCACTGGTATATGGATCAGATATTTCCACACTAGCCAGTATGACTTCTTTCTAATTAACATGAGTATGAGGAAGAGTCAATAAATACGTCACAAATGAAAGTAAAACAGCTGTAATGGATGTAATAAATTTTCTATATGCATCACTGGGTAGCAGTTCAGTCCAGCTTTATGGTAGCCTAGGCAGCAGATGCACAGGTTCATGCACATGTACAGAGGCAGGTTTCAGTAGTTAACACGGCAGCCATGCTTGAGGGCTGTACTACCAAAGAGTGGCATTCTGTTGGGCAAAAAGACTCAATGCAAAGATATTCATAAAGAAATGTTTCCTGTTTAAGGTGGGAAGTGTTTGTCATTTAAAGTAGTTTACAATAGGGTTAATAAATTCTCTCAAGGACTTTCGAAACTTGCAGATGATGCCCAATCAGGTTACCCTGTTGGGACTCCGACAGAAGCAACTGTGCACTGTGTGGAAAAGTTGAGTCAAGCTCACAGGAGGACAATGATAGACAGTGTAGCAACTGCACTAGGGTGTTCCCATGGGTTAGCATACAGCATAATGCATGATCATTTGTAGTTTCAGAAAGTGTGTGCATGGTGTGTGCCCAGAGATCTGAAGGCTCGAGAAAAAATGAACCAAATGGATCTGTCCTTGCAACATCTCTTACAGCATGCAGATGAAGGAGAAGATATGCTTAACAGGACTGTTACTAGGGACAAATCATGGGTGCATCATTACTAGGGACCGGATTTTTATGCCCTAATAATCCCTTAAATATTTATGCATGAAAAACTTCTGAAATATGCACTAAAATATGCACATAAAATTTTATACAAAATATTAAAATTGATTTTACATTATTTTAGGACCAACAAATCAATATTTAAGTACATTTTATGTAATCACTGAATGATTCACTTGCAATAAAAAGCTATACTTAAACAAAAATCATCCAACAAAGCCAACATATTTCATTACAACTTTAAAAAACCAATAGTACTCACATTTAGCTCTCCAAACTTTCAACTTCTCTTCTGTTGCAGTTCACAGTTACTAAATGTTTTAGGTTTTCCATAGTTAGTCGCCTCCTGTTGTCTCGTAAGATGTCCTCATAGTGGGAAAACTTCTTTCCACCTCACAGGAACTTAGGGGCACATGTACAAAAGCCGCTATTTGCTCCACTGTTAGTGATATTTTACTTTGCAGATCAGTATGTTTACCGGCTAAACTTTCTTTAATTTCACAAATTTGTTCATATCCTGGATTTTTTAAAGAATGCTGTGTACTTTTTCCTTTACTTCTTCACCAACTCTTCCAGGAACCGACTTCAATTTGGAAACAGTGGTTTTGAACACACTTAACGACTGATACAAAGTAGTATTGGTATTGCTTGCCTCCAGTGAGGAAATGGAAGATGGAAGATGAGAGAAGTGAGCAGATATATAGGAGCACTGTTACAATAATTTTCTTATAATTAGTGTTGACAGTTTCCTGGTGAAATTGACCATATATATGTGTTTGTGTTCATTTCAAGGTGCCTCAGCATTTTAGGTTATGTTGAAGTGTATAGAATCAAATATAATATGCAAAATTCTACCCATGCTTTAAAGGAGCATGACAGTAAAACTATGAGTAAAGCTTCTACAGTATATACACATGCATCATGCTTTAAAAAGTGACAAAAAGATGCTGGGTTGTACACTGAATTAAAGGAAGCGCAAATAAAGTAAAATCACACAGATATTTCTGCAGGTAGTTAGTTCATACATAAGAGCTGATGTAAAACGGTGTCATTTAAACAGATCTGTCAAGCCCTGAGCAGGTAACAAATACCAAAACACCAGACATGGTACAGCAGTAATCCACAACATGCTGTGGAAGTGAAATGTACAGAACTTTTTGTTAGTAAATAGAATTCCATCCAGAATATTGATTGTGAGGCCAAAGAATGTCACTATTCATCACCAAGAGCAAAATATATATGCAGGTAGATGGATATTCATAAACATACATCACATGGTCTCAGGTTTCCCCAGTGTCTATAATGATATGCTTTTTGATCCTGCAGGTGGAAGATGATGTTTTCGAGGGACTGTCAAAATTGGAAATTCTGTCCCTGAAGGATAACAACATTCTGCTGGTCCCTGCATCAGCACTGGACCGCCTGCCCAGCCTCACAGCTTTGCAGCTGGATTACAACAGGGTGGCAGCACTGTCAGGTGATATTCTAAGAGCAGTTGCCAGCCGTGTGACAACCTTGAGCCTTGCCCGGAATGTTGTGCGTGAACTGCCGCCCACCTCATTCAAAGAATTCACACAACTGGAAGTTCTCAACCTCAGTGGTAACCTATTGACCAATGTAGCAGCCACCACATTCACCGGACTTGAAGAAACTTTAGTTGAGCTGAACCTCTCAGGAAATCGCCTGACGTCGCTTTCATCTGTGCCAATTGTTTTTCCCCAACTTAAGGTACTTGATGTGTCACAGAACCAACTTGCTGAGATTTCTCGCATGGCCTTCACTCATCTTCCCAGCTTAGTCTATCTGAACCTCAGCCACAACACCGCCCTGGGCTCTATTTCCACTACACTACTGCATGGCCTCCCAGAACTTCGCAAGCTCGACCTGAGTCAAACAGGCTTGAAAATTCTATCACCAGAACTCCTCCTTCACAGCCAGAACCTTGAGGAAGTGGCTCTCCATGGAAACTTGATCCAAGAATTACCAGAAGGTACTTTCCGTAACTTGAGAAACCTTACAAGCATTGATCTATCAAATAATCAAATACTCAACATACGAACTGGAGCATTTATGGGCCTTAGAAACATAAAAGAAGTGAATTTAAGTGGCAACAGACTGACTGCTTTCAAGGGAGAATTTTTCCGCAACCTTGGAAGTGATGGAAACCTGGGAACAAGTTTGGAAGTCTTGAATCTGGCCAACAATGAACTCAGCTACTTGTTTCCAAGCTCATTTCGTGTTCACCCTCATCTCTGCCAACTGATTGCTAGTGGCAACAAGTTTTCTTTCTTTCCTGCTGAACTCATAACATCTCTACAATATCTAGAATATGTAGACTTAGGACACAATTTGCTGCGAAGTGTAGAAGACCTCGATTTTGCAAGTCTTCCTCGCCTTCGGACACTAATCATGTCATATAATGAACTTGAAACTATTAGTGAGTTAGCTTTCCAGAATTCCACACAGCTTCAGATACTGGACATTTCAGGTAATAAACTTGAACGTCTTGGTGAGAGAACATTTGAAGGTTTGGTTCGCCTTGAAGAGCTGAACCTTGAGAATAATTTGCTGTCTGAGCTTCCTGATGCAATATTTGAGCGCTCTCGTCTCCAGATGCTTGAAAGTATCAACTTAGCTGGAAATCGGTTTGAGGCCCCACCATTGCAGCCTCTACAACGCCAATACTTTTTCTTGTCTGCGGTTGATCTTTCTCATAACCAGATACATGAAATCCCTCCAGAAGATTCCATCATGGTCAACATCAAGAAACTGGATCTGTCCTACAACCCGCTGTCTCAAGAAGCTGTCGAGAATGTATTGGGAGAACCAAAGACAGTTCGGGATTTAAATCTTGCTGGTACTGGAATTATATCTGTCACTCAGATGGAGACACCTTTCTTACGGCGACTGAACCTCTCACATAATGCCATAAACACTTTACCAAACACTGTATTTGACCGCCCAACATTACTAGAGGAACTTGACATCTCCCACAATAGCCTGAGCGAACTTCCTCACATGTGGCAGCAACTGAAGAACCTTCAGCTTTTAGATGTGTCTGACAATCCAGTGACAAGTATCCTTCAGGGTGACCTGGATGGTCTGGAAAGTTTGCGTACTCTTAGGATACATGACCTTACAATGTGCACACGTATAGAGAAGAATGCCTTTGCATACCTTGGGAACCTTTCAGAGTTGAAAGCATTTGGGTACCCTCGACTTGGATACCTTGATGTGTTAGGTATCCTTCAAAGTCTGCCAGCACTGGAGAAACTGGACATAGAACTAAAAGATGCAGCTGTGAGTGGAGATCAGCTTACACCAGCACTACAGCCACGTCTGCAGGAACTCGGACTGCGTGGGCCAAGGGTCAGAAGCTTGTCATCAGGTGTCCTGGCAGGATTGCGCGGGCCTGCTGTTCGTGTTGGCCTAAGGAACACTTCAGTGTCAGCCCTCCCTCCAGCTCTGTTCTTCACTCTGCCACGTTCAATTCACCTGGAGTTGGACGTGTCTGGCAGCCAGCTGACTACACTCAGCCCACCTCTGCTGGCCGCCCTGGATGAGCGGAAAGGTGACCTCACACTTATGGGTCTCTCTGACAACCCCATAATCTGTGACTGCAGTGCTCGGGCACTGAGACGGTGGCTTCCAGGGGCGGGAATGTCTGGCATTCACTGTGTCTCTCCAGAAAACCTTAAAGGCCAACTTCTTGTAGAAGTTGCAGATGATGAATTGATTTGTGACCTCAACCATCCATCAACTGTGACCTCAAGTACATCTTCACCATCACCAGCAGCAACCACGGAGCCTGATATAATCTGGTCTGTGCCTCCAAGTAAAGACAAGCCTTCCTCCAGCAGCAAACCTAACATAGGCACTACCAATAAAGCAGCACCAGCTGTGGGCTCATCGAGTCTGAATAATGATGACACCCTCATCATTGGCATTGTTGGAGGTGTGGTTGCATTCATTGCAGTTCTCATCATAGTGATCTGCATCATTAGGATACGAATCACCAACACTCAGTATAGGGGTGGTCCACTTGCAACACCAGGTGCGCTGTCAGCTGGGGGCCATGCACCCTCAATGATTACTGCAGGTTCAGGTTGTACCTGCGTCAAACCTCCAGTGGGACCGCCCATATATATGGCACCATATGGACCGGGATATGCTGCCACATTGCCTCCAAAACTGATGCCACCTACGTCAGTGTCTCCACGACCTCCATACTCTACAATGGGACGACAGCCATACTATCAGAGTCCACCATATTACATCACTTACCCTGCAGAAGAGAAGGAACATTGGTAGTCCTAGAATATTTGTACATAACTGTTAATGGGGGGGGGGGGGTTCAAAGGGGGGGCAATGGCTGAACTGGTGTGAGTTGAGGCAGTACACATGACCAAGCTTCCCCCTTCAAATGTCAAAGAATATGTCAGAAAGATCACAAGTTCTGCCTTCAAGTGACTGTGAATCAATTTGAAATCGTTAATATGCAGCGGAGAGAGGAAGACAGTACTGGTTTCTGAAGAAAAGAAGATACTCAGGGCAAAAACATGTTGGTCACCATGCTTTGAGCCTTCTTCTGTTGCGCTTCCTGCACAATGAAATATACTCTGTCTAAAATATCTTTGAGAAGGTACCATCATCAGGCAGTGATGCAGAGTGTGGCACCATTAGGAAGTTACCTGTCTGACACTTCTTTGAGAGTCTGTCACACCTTCATCATGCAACACTGTGGAAGAAAAGCCTTCTCTTTCCTGTAAGATCTCCAATACGGTGATTTTTGTTCCCATCAAGTCGCATGTTACATACTGGACACAGGGTCTGGACTGATAATTGGATTTATTGAAAGCTTATAACTCATAAACACAAATAACTATAACAATCTCACTAGGTATTGTCTGCTAACAATGTAACTCAAGACTGCTAACTGCCAACTTCAACCTCTGACTGATCAGTTAGTCAGCTGGGTAAATTGTTGTCAACACAGTCATTCCTGGTTCCGAGTCCCATGGGCCTCATGACCATATTTTGCCATCACATGACTCTGGGGTTCACTGACTAACACTCAGTTGGTCCTCACTATATAGCCTTGGCATTGACCATATAGAGGATATTGTTTCGATGGTTCCCTGGTTGTGTGTTTATTTACTGCTGTGGAAACGTGTTTTCTGTGCCATTGCCTAGCAACGGCTGCCACATCCTAATGATGGCATAATAATTTTTGTTACTATCCAATGGTGAAGCATCCTCAAAGATGTTTCAAACAGGTTTAATAGATAATATTTTCACCATTCAATTGTAACCTAAATTGCTACACCAAGATCTTGTTTAACAAGGAGTACTTCTCTTCCATAAGGTTGTCAGTTCAGGTTATGATGTACCCTCACAGATGTTTCAGATAGATGATATAGCATAAATATACTGTCAATATTTTTGTTACTGCAACTATATTTAAATGTATTATTCATATTGAAAAATGGGGATTTTGTATGTAAATTATTTGCTCACTTATATTTTACAAGGACCTAGCATCAACACTCGTTGAAGTGTTATTTTTCTAATACAAACACAGTGTACAGAGTCAATGTGGTGAGAGGCTGGTCTTCTCGTTCTGTCAGCGATTGTTCAAGACTTCTGAAATTTTCTTGAAGCAACATTACCTCAGTTTCTCAAGTATCACGCAATATCTTCTTCTGAATATCAATTTTTGAAGTCAAGTGAAGATAAGTGACTGATATAAAGTAATGAGTTACGATCTGGATACCATCCCAAGAATGGTAAGAAGACAATGTATTTTTGTATTCAGCAGCAATTCTGAGGAGTTTCACTTGTGGCCAGGTATTTAAAACCATGCTGTGTCAGTGCTGAATACTCTGGTCTGTCTAGCAGTCGGTCATCTGATCGCCAAAACTGTATCAATATGGAAGCAAAAACTATTTTTCCATTCAATAAACGCCCTAATATTTTGCTTTGAATCAGCTCGGGGTATTGTATACCTTACACATCACAGTGACTCCTAGCCAAACTGGGGAAGTGGATGAATTCATCACTCAACAACAGGTCCCCAGACTGTGTTCTGGTGTCCGCAAATATTCCATTTTGGGCTCTGAACAATGGAAAACTGAAACATTTTCTGGACGTAAACTGTTGTCGTTTCATCCCGGATGAATCCACACTCAGGAAGAACTACCTTTCCAAGTGTTACAACAGTATCCTGGAAATGATTGGGAATAAAGCGCATAGGAAGAAGATTTCGTTTCTGTTGATGAGACCTGCGATACGGAGGCTCGCTACGTGGCAGACGTCATCATTGGAACCTTGGAAAACCACATATACATGGTGCCAAATCCCAGAAGACTGCTTTCTTCATAATCACTGCCGTGAAAACCTCAAATCTTACAAGATTAATAATACATTTTAAAATAATTAGTAGATATTCTGACATATTACATTTTTGGGTCATATTTTATGTCATTTTTCTGGATCTTTTCGGTCATTTTATAGGTCATTTTTTAAATATTTTCAGGTCATCAAAATCCGGGCCCTGGTTATCACTGTATAGCATAGCGCTGCACAGCATAGTGAAAAGTGATATAACACACTCTAATGTGGTGTACGAGTAGCATAATAATTAATAGTGTAGTATAGATTGGGAAATTCTGGTGGCTTCTCAAGCAGGGCTCAGCTCCATGAAATTAGTTGGATAGTGCAGCTGTTACGTCACAGCGGGGAAGTGTTTACTGGCCACGCGTGCGTTGTCGCGTCGCGCTGAGTCCACAATTCCCAACGTCATTATAAGACAATGAATAGCATACCATAACACAGTTTACCATTGTGACATGATGCCTGAAAGCTGAAGTGTGCAGTCAGAGAAGCACAGCAGAGATGTCAGTTGCTAGACAACGGCTAGCTGAAACACTTCGCGTAAACGAATACGCTTGTATAAATCAACACGTTGCCCAGAAATTGTCATACCGAGAATAACAGAGGACAATCAACTGTCTGACTGGGTGTTCTATATTCAGTCCGCATGAAGTTAGTTCAGCCCGAGATTCAGGGATCCAGATAGAGAATTCGAGAGACTAGAGACTCTTCAAGATCCAGACAACAGTGACAGATTCGGTAACAGAAGGAGCTCAATGTGTGAGCTGCTGTAATCGAGTGTAATTGTAATAGAGACTTCCAATAAATCCAGAAGCAACAACTGTTCGCACGCCTACGTGACAGTTTGCTGTCGGAAAGTGGTTATGACTGTAAACTCATGACACTATTGCACTGTTGAGTAATGTAGCATGACATAGCAGTGTGTAGCATTGTAGTATAACAGCACACTGAGGAGTAGCACTTGTATGGCAGAGCAGCATACCATGGCATAATGCAGAACAACACAGTACAGCTTGGCGTAATGTGGAATACCACAGCATATCAAAGCATAATACAACTAATATTTTTCTGGAGACAGGGAATGCTTCTATCTAAATGGGCCCAACTGAGTAGGTTTTACCTGAAGACGGAGACAAAATGCAGTCTCCGAAACGTTCTGTTTTGAAAAATAAATAGGACGGCGTCTTGAAATAAAGACAGGATGATTCATAATGTCCAGAAACATAATATTTGTACTAATGCACTAAATTCTAACTAGAATTTAGTGAAACTAGAAAATTTAGAAAACTTTAACTAAATTCTAATATATATACATACATACATGTATATGCATGCATGTGTAAAGGCATATATACTCTTCGCACTTATTATAAACAACAGCTTGGTGCTCATCCAAATACCACGTTAAACTGCGTGCTTCCCATGCAGCCCCTCCCAATGGTAACATCGCAATTTCGCCCTAATGTAGTCCTCCCAATGCCAGATCAAAGTTTCATTACAATGTAGCCCTTCCAACGTCGTTTTTTTATTGCTAGTGGGGTGGGACTAAGTCCCTTGTACTGCGTCTACTTCTGGCCTATTGTACCAGCCCCAGCCCCAGATGACAGGTGAGGGTGATTGTGGAGCAATTGGTCGAATGAAGATTGGCAGGGGCAACTGAAGTACTCGGAGAAAACTTGCCCCAGCGCCACTTTGTCCACCACAAATCCCACTTGACCAGACCCCAGGCCACCGCGGTGGAAAGCCAGTGACTAACCGCTTGAGCTATGGCGTGGCCCTTCCAACATCATACGCAGCAAAGTACCGGCCCAACTTCTTTCATTCAGGCTTCATACCTTTTCACTTCCCAAAGCTTTACCCTTTCTTAAATGTGCCTCCACCAGAAGGACAAGCGGACACAGTCTGGGAAATTTCAAACCGGAGATTAAAAACAATTACGCTCCCCCCTTAAATATAGTGCCTCTCTCAACCTGCCCCTCCCACCGCCCCCCTTATTCTCCACACCTACCAAGAAAACGGAGAACCAGGATATTCCTGAAACGTCGGTTTTTGGTTCAACTTTGCAAAGGCAGATAGCTCCAGAGGCTTTTAGAACCTTATCTTCAAAGTTTTCTTTTACGAATGAGGGAGTTACACCTCAGCAGACGCCTGAACTCCTCAGGGGGGTTTCTCGTCGCTGTTCACTAAACACGTATATATTGGTGTAACACGTTGAAAATTAATGGGAACATTTACTTGCTACATATAAAAAAAGGGTAAAAAGTATCCATGTAACAGGCTGTGGGGGCCCATAGTGTTGTGAGACGTCGAGGCTCCCACATTTTCTAGAGAAACGGCTCACAGACGGCGGTGATGTTGTCAGTCTTATGCCCCGGCCGCCCTTTACCCCCAGGAAGATTCCTGGTACTCATTTCTGTTAGAGGCTGAGTCTACCGCAGGGCCATAGTGCGGCTGGAAGGGTCACGTCTATTGAAAAAAATCCAATGACTTCGTCTAGAATCGAACCCGCGACCTTCCGGCTTGCAGCATAGTGCCTCAACCAACTACGCTACGGCGTGCCTGCAGTAATTTAGACGGACGGAAGGGGGTTAAAGTGTATAAGCTTCTGGCCATACTTTCCAGACGGTCACGAGCCGCCACTGCCGGCTACAGATTAATTGTATGCGGTTTTATTTGCTTTAATGTCAATGTCTGGCGATGCAAGAGCAACTGTCTTTTTTCATAGCTTGGGAGCGTCGTTAAATAATTGACAAGACGAAAGATGTACACAGAGGAGTGTGCTGGTAGAGATGTGCATTCATATTCGGAAGGGGCTGGGCTCGAATCTGGTCTGGACATTGGCTATCCTGAATGCGAGTTTCCTTCAAGACAGCTATCGGAACAGTAACTCGATTATGCCAGGAGCGCTTCCTTCCGCATCCGTTCCAATTCATCATCACCCTGCCATATAGTAGCTTCTGACAGCGTCCGAAAAGGGCCAGAAAATGTCGCGGGGTTCAGTAAGGCGATCCTGGTTCTCTGTGGGACCCGCGGAAGGACCTGCAGGCGGATGCAGAGCCAGCAGGAAGCACATTCTGTGATTCCGGAAGGCGGATGTAGATTTGATGATTATGAACTACTTTTTTCCGGCGAGTCGCCCACAGGATCAGGCAGTTTCGGAGCATTGACACACGGCTTTTCCACGGAATAGGGGCACGGGGCATGCGATAGCTTAGTTCGTTGAGGCAATATGCTGCAAGTTGTAAGGTCGCGCGTTCAATTCCCGTTGAGGTAACTGGCTTCTTTAAATTTACTAATCATTCCATCCGCGCTATGGCCCTGGGATCAACTCAGCCTCTAACAGAAATGTGTACCAGGAATCTTCCTGGGGGTTAAGGGCGAAGGACACGTAAGGCTGACAAACTTACCGCCATCTGTGAGCCGAGTGTCTAGATAAAATGTGGGAGCCTCGACGTCTCACAAACCTATGGGCCTCATATATATATATATATATATATATATATAGTTATGTTAAACCACAACGAATGTATATTCGTTTTTAATGTTTGCAATTAAACCTTTACTTTGCTACATGTTTTGGTTAAATAGGACCATCATCAGGCAGTTAATATGGAATATGTCTAGTCATTAAATTACTAATACCACTAGTGCAACGTGTCATATAGCAGAAATTTTGCCTCGAGTAGGTAATAAGTATTAGAATTAAGTATGTATATATATATATATATATTTGTCCCTGTGCTCAACGAATTTAAGCACTATGCCATGAAAGCGTATGGGGGAGTGGAGGTGTTATGACGCCAGAATGGGTGCGGTTTAGTGTACCTGTTCCAGCATATGTCCCTGGGGTAATGCCCCTCCAGAATCATAATAAAACACCTTTTTCTTTTCTAACCCAAAGAGAAGATAACATTTATTAACTGAACAAACTAACATAATTGGATTTGATTTGTTTCATTCTGGTCCGTCACGCTAATAATTACAAAGACAAAACAACTCCGTCCAGTGTGACTATTGAAGTTTTTACTACTTGAACTTAGCACCCTTACATGTTTCGGTCCCTATAGACCATCATCAGAGGGACATCGATAATTTTTTGGAAACTATCACAATGGGTTTTTTAAGTGTTAACATACATATACATACCCTGTTTGTAATGCACAATGTATACAAAATCCAACTTTCTCATAACTGCATCTGCTGTAGTTGTGAGAAAGTTGGATTGAACTGAAGCAAGAATAATTCAGGAATTCCGTGTGGAGGCGGGGTCGAATACCTCCACCGTTTCCCTGCGAGCCGTAGGAGGCGACGAAAAGGGAACCAAGTGCCTGGGGGTATAACTGGGCCACCCTGTTCCTGGGGACATAAATACGGGGGCCTGGTCCTCCAGGTTGGGGAAGTCTCGAATCTGATTCAGTAAAATGTGGTCACGAGTCCCATAGGACTCGGACCTGACAATGAGTGCGCTGGCGAGGACCAGCAGCAATTGTAAACGACAGCTCCATCCTCTCGTCAGAGACGATGTTACATTAGGACTATGAAACAGGTGTTCAGATGAAAAAAGGGGCTTCTCGCCAAGACAGACTGATTGGCGCTAAAACGACAGTCTGAAAGTAACTCTGACTCTGAAGAAGAGTCAGTTGGAAGAGAGCTTCCGTTCAGGGGAGAGTAGAGGCCGGAAACAGCCATTGTCAAAGCGGTTACCAGGCAACTAATAGTGGAGAGACTTAGCGTGATCTGTAGAGTGCGGAAAACAGCGATGGTTACAGGGGCTCTTTACCCGGGGGTAAAGTGGCTGGGACGTAAAGCTTACCACTCGCTTCCAACTAGCGCCGAGGTCAAGAATACGTGGATCTATACAGCCACTCCCCCACATATCTTAATGGCGTAGTGCTTAATTAGTCAAGTACAGATACAACTTTACCCTTTTATTATGTTGTGATATCTGACGCCGTAGAGTCTTGTAGAAGATTACCGAACTTACGGGGGAATGCACTGGCTCCATCTTGGGGTCGAAACTGGAAAGAAAGCAGCGAAAAATAAAATATGTTCGTTTCCTTGCTTGGCTCTCTATTCCACCTTGACGATGGTGGTATTATGTTGCTCCGAAGCGCAACATACTGGAAGCTAGTGCTGCTGAAGTTAACGTTTGTACATTCACCAATCAGGACGCAATGGGAACACAAATCTTATCAGCTCACTGTATAGGCAGCCGGGCCGATAGGCGCTGATAGGCCTCTGAACAGACGCGTGTCTCAAGTCAGTTGCTGCAAGATTGCCGGCGAATTAGGAGTCAAAGCCTTGACGTTGACAGAAAGTATCGGTCAGTGGGCGGAGCGGGGCCTTTGCTTTACACGACAACGCAGTTTTATTTGAGACTTAATCTGAAGGCTGGTAAGTGACAATCTGGTATGTAACACTCAAGTGCGAAATTTAAATTCGTATAGTGCCAAAGTGTCATTTTAGATTTCCAGAACTACTCTTTCAAGGTTAAAATACAGAGTATCTCTGGAGAAGAGGTCAGCATTCTGCGAGGTCACAGTGTCGGTCATTCTAAGCAAAAAGTGTATGTACGTATACGTGTGTCCTAGGCCGCGCCATAGCTCAAGCGGTTAGTCGCTGGCTTCCCACCTCGGCGGCCCGGATTCGATCCCGGGGTCTGGTCAAGTGGGATTTGTGGTGGACAAAGTGGCGCTGGGGTGAGTTTTCTCTTCATTCCACCAAATTCTCCATCATCATAATCACCCGGGGCAGGCTACAATAGGCCAATCAGTGGCCGCCGTGCCGAGTNTTTAATTCGGGTCTTTTGGGGAGTGCCGCATCTTGTTGCTGTCCCACGAATGCAAATTTGAAGTCATAAAAATAAGAGAAAAATTGTAATGGCTCCTAACAACATCTGTCATCCCAAGTTTTACGGCTACTAATTGGGTCTTAGTGGTAAGAGGAACTCACTCTCAAAATCGTATTGTGGTCCTTTATGTTATGATACCGTGTACTCTTGCAGATGGTTGTCAATACTTCGAAGGAAAATATTGCTTCAATTTTCAGGTTAAAAGTGGCATAATACACAAGGCGACGATATGAATCTTAACTTCCATGAATACCGTAAGTGGTACTCAAATTTAAATGTGTCTGCATTATAATGAGAATGTATTTGACAAATGAAGTCTCGGAACCCACTGAATGTTCTGATCACACCGAGACCGTTACTCAGTATCAATTGGTTCCTCTGTACTTCATGAAGGTCCTCATCTCTGTCTAACCCATCTGACAGGCTGAGCGGTAACAATATGTACACGCAACATGCATTTTCCCAAAGAATATGTTTGTATTCCGAATTGTTCTCAAAATACACAGGGACTATTTTCCGAAACAGCGTCAGTCACTGGTGTAATAAAGACTCAGCGAGTTTTATGTGACGCAGGAACTGAATTTGTGTATTTTAGATGGAATTTACTGGTTAATTTCCGCAGACAAATCTTACCACTGCAGAGGTTCACGAACAGTGAGCCTGTCTCTTTCTTCCCTAGTGCAGAGGACTCCGGATTAGCCGGGGCCAATAATCCGGTGACATTAGAAAGGTAGACTGGTGTGTCCAATGTGAAATTGCTTTTTAAGCAGGCACAAATACGAAACGAAGGGAGATATACACGTATTACTCGTTTTAACATGTATTTGGTGACTCGAGACGGCTTTCTTTGTTTAGTTTCTTCTTTTCATTGTGTAGAAACGGCATAGAAGCTCCCCAGAAACCCACACTCACCTATGTATATGTCGTTTATAAATCCCAAATAAGTAGTCAGTTGCAATATTCCTTTTACTGATTATTCTGGGTTCCCGGTTATCCGCGGAATTTGATCACCTACTCGCCCCGAGCAGCTGCAAGTCTACTGTATTTCCTTCAGGAACCGGAATAGCTCAGGTGTTATAGCGACTACCACGGGTTGGATGACCGAGGGTTTGGAGTTCGAGTCCCGGTAGGGTAAAAACTGTTCTCTTCCCCACGTTGTCCAGACCGGTCTAGGGGCCACCCAGCCTCCTACCCAATGGTTACCGGGTTCCCTTTCCCCGGGGGTAAAGCGACCGGGACGTGAAGTGCCGAGGTCTACTGCTACATATCCACTCTCCCACACGCCTTCATGGTGTAACGCCGGGGACCTGTTCCCATGACTCGTCAGCCGAAAGAGGGAGGGGATAGCAAAGTCTCGAAGTGCAGGGATGTGTTGCAGCAGTAAGACGGGCGGATGGGGCTGATTTTGATTTTAACCGGGCGACGGCTCCTGCAGAGTAAATCCCACCGCGTCAGGTGAACTTGCAGCTCTACCAAGTGCGCTTCGTTTCTGACCGGCGTCCCGACGTGTTACAAGCTCCTACAGCGGCATATCAGGAAACTGTACCCTTTCGAATCTCGGCTACGACACCGACTTGTGATTTCCCTTATTCTCGAGGCATATTCCGGGATAATACATCATGCAGGTCACTACCACTTCCTTCCAAATACTTACCAATTCATTATGCGAGGGAAAGTCAGTAAACAGGCCACAAATGCATATAAAACGTAAAATATATGAGATTCGAATCTGGAGAAAACATTCATTTCTCGACATATCCCCCAACAACACTGATACACTTGTCAGATTGCTTTAGCAATGCGGCGAAACCCGCGGCACCGAAGTCTTTTGATTGTTGTCTCAGCCACTTCCGCACTTCCATTTCAAACTCTTCCTCAACATTGAAACCTTTGCCACCCAGCTGTGAACTGTTTTACGCGACAAACACCACCGTAAACAGGAAACATTTTTTTTTATGAATATCCTTTGCATTGAGTCCTTTTGTTCACAAAAAAATAACGCACAACAACGCTGCTCTTCGGTAGTATACTGCTAAAGCACAGTCGCCATTTTGACTACTGAAACCAGTCTCTGAACATGAGCATGCACAGCTGCTACCTAGTGATACACATAGAGAACCTATTACATTCATTACAGCTGCTTTACTTCCATTTGTGACCTATTTACTGACTCTCCCACTTACCTAATCGTTAATGTCATAGGTGGTAAATGTGCTTCTATTTATTTGCACGACGCCGTAAAGATGGAGTCTATAATATCTAATGGTATATGAGTACCAGGAATTAATTTTTCTGGGGAGTAAAGCGCGGCCGGCGCGTAGGGCTGACAACTTTACCACCATCTTTGAACCGATTGTCTAGACAATGTGGGACCCTCAACGTCTCACAATCCTACGGGCCTTCACGGCCTGGTTCGGGGCTAGCTTTACTTACTTACTTTATGATGATTCATGAATTGAAAAGGTTTCGGAATTGATCGGTCAAAGTCCAAAAGAGATACTGTCCCTGAATTTTCCTACAATGACTGAGAAAGCCACGAAAAATCTCACAAATTATGGCCGAGGTTCGAACCGGGCACCGTACGATTACGAGTCTACAGCTGTACCACTACGTCAGTCTAGTCGGCGGATCTGATGAAGGAACATAATGGGATTATTCACGTGTTGCGTGCTTCAAGTGGCTTCTTTTCTGACAATACTTATTAGAATTAACCCTTTAAAGCACAGTGGTAACTATATACACCACTTCATTTGACATTCACAAAGTCTATATTTTGTCAACACAAAACATTTCTACTCTTCCATATAACAGAATAAATATATTTTATTCCTCACTAAACAGCTTTATCGGAGTGGTATTTGTAACGAAGCTGCAGCGTGTTTTCTGTATAGTAGTCACACTGTGTTAGCTTAATTTACTTACTTACGGAGCTGAGCCCTTCTTCAGGAGAAACCAAATCTTCAGCTACTCAAGAATTTCCCAGCATTTTATGGAACCCGAAGGTTCATTACCGTGTTCACAAGAGCCCTCCACTGGTCCCTATACTGAGCCAGACCAATCCAGTCCATACCACCCCATTCTATCTCTAAGATAAATTCTAATATTATCCACGCATCTACGTCTTGGTCTTCCAAGTGGTCTCTTTCCTTCTGGCTTTCCCACCAATATCCTATATGCATTCATTTTCTCTCCCATTCGTGCTACATTCCCTGCCCACCGCATCCTCCTTGACTTGATCATTCTAATTATACTTGGAGAAGAGTACAAGTTATGAAGCTCCTCATTATGTAGTTTTCTCCAACTTCCTGTCACTTCATCTCTCTTCTGTCGAAATATTCTCAACAGCCTGTTCTCAAACACCCTCAGTCTATGTTCCTCCCTTAATGTCAGAGACCAAGTTCCACACCCATACAGAACTACAGGCAAAATTATATTTTTGTATATTCTAATTTTTATGTTTTTGGACAGCAGACGAGAGGACAGAAGGGTCTGGACTGAATGGTAGCGAGCATTACTCGAGTCCATAGTGAAATGTATAGTCTCCTGCTGGTGCGATGCCACCTCCGGCCCATCTGACCTCCTGTACTACCGCTAAACCTAACTTATATTTTAAGATTTCTTCTGCCACTGCCCTGAGCGAACCTGCCCTATACAAACTTCTGACGTTCCAAGTGCTAAATCCCATGTCCATTTTCTTTAGCTTAGGTCGTTTATCCTAGGAATCCGTCCAGGTCAGAGGCTTCTTGAGAATTTTCGTAACAAAGTTATTTTTTACGATGAGGAGTTATTAGCCCCATGCCTAATCCCCACGCTGGAGGGCAACCCCTTGTAGGCTGTCCGCGAGTGCTTATTAAATACATTCGCAGCTTCCCTCCATATCTGGAGGGCGTCTCCTCCACCCGCAACCTGAGGACGCGCCATGCCGTGGTGACAAGGGACCCACCTAACAAGGAGCTTAATTTACTTATTTTTAAGAAACAGAAGTAGAGTTATGCGATCGCAATGCTCTCTGGGTATCCCCCTCTATCAACTTCTGATGGCTGAACCAGTCTCTTTTTGAATTTTGTATGCATGTCATGACACCTGAGCCCACCTCAAAGGAGTAGTTCATAGATGAGAAACAACACAAGCAATCTATTGACCGTAGATTTGTCTAGGTGTGCACCAAGATATACGTACAACGCGGTATGTAAGAGTTTTTGAGACGTTAGCAACATACGGTTGCGAAAACAAACGTGTTAAGAGTTCACAAATTCAGTTTCTGAATATAAATTACGCCATGACGCGTGGGTTGTGAGACTTGACAGATGTCCACATTCCCCGCCCCAACAGAAGGACAGCATGGCGATGCCATGTACAGTCACGGCTACTCGTCACGAACGAGGAGAAGCATTCTGAAGACAGATTTTGCGACACTACTTCCCAGAAGTGAAGTCCCTGTGTTAACGAGAGCTATACTGCGTGCTGAGTTTGCATCCCATCATTTTTTAAAGAATCTAGTAACTTTCTCATGATAACGTAACGGTTCACGTTGCTGTATTATTGTCACGTATACTATATGCGCCTACAGACGGGGTTATGATTGCTGACTCGATTTACTGACTACTTGAAGTTCATAACTACAAATTCCTACAACACTAACTTCATCTCTGCCCTTTATAAACTCACGCGAAGTCTTTTCCAGCCCACAGTTTCTTCCATATTAGTCGCCTGGCAACGGCTACTAACAGTGGCTAGTCCTCTGCTTCCGGAATCAAGTCCTCTCTGAACGGTGGCTCCCTTCCAACTGAACTATTCTTGTTTCAAATGCCCTCCTTATAACCCCATTGCACTGACCGAGTAGAAAACACCGTTTTGCAAAAGTACCTATATTGTTGTATGCGTATCAGTTGCCGCGGGAACGTGTTTACCGAGCCGTTGCCTAGAAACGGCTCTAGTATATTTATCTAGCGGTCGTTGCATAGTAACGGTTCTACACTGTAAATTATGATGACGCATTCTCAAATATGGTTTAGACACAACGTTGTAGCTATGTTGCTGTGTGTAGCTGACTTGGCTTACACCGTATCGCAGAGTTTTGATACATAAGTGATTTTGAAATTGACCTGTGAACTACAATGCCCGGCGAGTAATTCATGATGTCCAGTGATAATCATGACTATTGTTTTGATATTGTCCGCGATCCTGAGTCTCTTCAAACAAGAAGTGTTCGTGGTGACGAGTTATTATACAGGATGTCCCAGGAGGAAAGGCCAGTATTCTGGGAGGTCATAGTATCAGTCATTCTAAGCAAAAACTCTCTATGTACATGTGTCCTATTCCGAACGGTTTCAGAGATAGAGCTATTTCGCTGTACAGTTCCAAAACTGTTGTTAAGAAAGAGATATTGTGTACTGTTTGTAACACCGGTATTTATTGTTGAAGTGACAAAGTTGGTATACTCGTACTTTACCCAGTAAAATACATTTTCGAAAATTCCGCAGTCAGCATCAACGCACTTTGCAAGTCGTGTGAGGAGGACATGGCGTGTTGCTCGTCTGCACAGTGCGCAGTGTACCGGACAGTGAAACAGCTCTATCTCGTAAACCGTTCGGAAAAGGACACGTACATGTACACTATTTTGCTTAGAATGACCGATACTATGACCTCCCAGAATATCCTGTATAACGTCGACTGGCAGGATGGTTGGTGAATGATGTACTAGACAGGAGTTGGAAAGAATTGGTCAAAATACAATGACGGTATTTGCTTGGAGGGACTGAGGAAAACTGTAAAAAATCTGTCCGAAGAGGGGCCCGACCAAGATTCGAGCCGAGTACCTCCAAAGTATGAGTGTAGTGCGTCACCACTACACCGTTATGTTCACTGGCTTTAGTGTCTTTTTATCAGTACCAAAACCATAATGCCGGTATGTTATTTAAAATAGGCCACGGTAGTTTATTTCCAAATCTTTATCAGATTATCAATCACAACCTCCCATTAGACACTACTGATCTTGTTCAGCTGGATAAGCGTCGTTACAGAAGCTAACAAATACTCGTTCATAAATTATGCGAGAAATCGATTGTTATTCTTACTTCTGTTTTAGGTTGTATTCAGAATTTTATGTCATAAGTATAAACATAAAAGTACTAGCAGCTCAGCTTTGGTACTCACAATCCAATCATAAGGTCGAATATAGAGAAAAACTAGACAATGATGTAATGTAACTAAGGCCGTATTGCAACCCATGCAAACTTAACAGTCCCTATCTCATTTAAAGGACTCGACCAAATCCACTGCGCATTCTGTTGAGAGCGTCCAGGTCTACACACACGGACAGTAAACAGCAACAAGTTTGCCATGTTTCGGAGGAAGGTACTGGCTCCATCTTCATGGGCAAAGCATACGCCAAGCAAGTCAGAAAGCAGTAAAGTGAACCATTCTGCTTGCTGTTCGCCTCACTTGCTCACCGACCCTCAAGTTCGGGGCAGTGCGTTACTCCGAAAAATATTTTAAATTCTACCAGACTGCACGACGTCACTTCCCACGAGATAATGCTCATGAGGTAACGCCGTCTCAAGGCTGCATTTGAAGTGTCATTTGCGACAGAGATGCTTTGTTTGTTTGTTTGTTGGTAATTAACTGCTTGTAGTGAACTTCGGGCATTTGAGGACGACAATAACAAAGCAGATTAAACTCTGGGAATGCTTGCTACCATCCAGCTGAGACTTCCTTGTCTTCTCGTCTGCTATCCGAAAACATACAAAACTGCAATTTTGCCTGTGGTTCTGTATGGGTGTGAAACTTGGTCTCTCACATTACGGAAAGAGCACAGACTGAGGGCATTTCAGAACAGAGGTGCTGAGGAGAATATCTGGACCCAAGAGGGATGAAACAGTAAGAGGCTGCAGAAGACGAGCGTCATAGTGTGTACTCATTACATTTAAGTAGAGCGGTGAAGTCAAGGACGATGAGATGGGCAGTTCATGTAGCGTATATAGCGATAATGCACACAGGGTTTGGGTAGAAATAGCTGAAGGAGGAAAGTCACTGGGAAAACCTTGGTCTAGATTGGAATATATTATTAAAATGAATCTTAGGGAAAGAGGATGGGCTGTTGTGGACTGGATTCGTCTGGAGGAACCAGTGGTGGGTTCTTCTGAACACAGCAGTGACAGGTCAGGGATAAAATTTGGGGAATTCCTTGAGTAGCTGAGAATCCGTTGTATTCTCAGGAAGAATCCAGCTCCGTACAGTAAGTTAGTTAGTTACTTAGTTAGTTAGATAATGACTGGTTAGGGCAAGTAGACACGTGAAATACGATATGGTGACAGCTTACAAACACACACAATTATGTGTGAAAATTGTGGATATAATGACGACACGAGTTTTTGGGGTTATATTTGTTGTCTTCCATTTCCAGTGCACTGGAAGCGTACATGCATATGCAACCTAAACTCACCGCAGGCCATGTTTTACTTTCATCACATTAAAATACCGTTTATTTGCCCATTTTACGACGTTTTCAGTAGTTACGCTATGAAAACCAAAGGCCACGCTATCCCTGTAACAGGCCGTGGAGGCCCATAGGGTTGTGAGACGTCGAGGCTGCCACAGTTTCCAGACAGTCGGCTCACAGATGACGGCGAGGTTGTCAGCCTTACACGTTGGCCACCTTAAACCCCCCAAAAACATTCCTGGTAGTCATTTCTGTTAGAGGCTGTGCCGACCTCAGGCCCATAGTGAGGCTGGGTCAGATCAGTGCCGAATGGGAGGACGATAGATGAATGATGACTGTAAAGGGTTTGGAAGGTATTGACTGAGAATGTCCACTAGAAACCTCAATCAGGATTGACGGTGCCCGGCCAGGATTCGAACTCTACGTGTACGAGAACACAAACCAGACATTCATTTCTTAGGCCTACAGGAATCCATGGAGATGACCAAAATGTGTTCATGCGTGCAGGTCCTTGCGTCCCTTACAGTGTCCTCCAATAAAGCGGCCAGTTCAAGCGAGAACGCGGCTTGCGCGCATCAGGTTTTGAGCTCACTCTGACCAAACTGAATGCATAATTATGATGAAGATAAGTCTTTTTGAAAAGCTAGTAGTTTCTCATTTACTCAAGAAATTCTCAATATTTATGGGAGTGGAGGTTCCTTAACTTTTTAAAAAGAGCCCAACATTGGTCCCTAACCTTAGCCAGATGAATCCCGAACACAAACCCCCAGTGCCACTCATCTAGCATCCATCTCACTATTATCCACCCATATCCCGCCTAATTCTTCAAAGTGTTCTCTTTCTTTCGAGTGTCTCTATAAAAACTGCCTACGAATTCCTCTTCTCTCCCCCCATCCCCTGCCTGTTCACTTCATCCCCCTTGGGATCATCTGTCTAGAAATATTTTCGTTTTGAGATTTACACAGCAGTGGCTATAAGAGTCATAGCTGGTGGGATACAAAGCCGTATAGTCTAATGAAAGACAAAAGACGTTTCGGATCAATATAAAGCCTCCGTCTTAGGGGTCGAGGAGAAAGTTAAGCAAGAAACCAACCTGAAGCAGGCAGCAAGCACAGTTCTGCTAAGCAATGTTAAGCATGTTGTCTGCTTCTGCTGGTTTCATTGACTTAATCTTCGTCTCTGAAGATTGAGGCTGTATATTCCTGCGAAACATCTCTTGAAGTTCCCATTATGCAATTTTCCCCAGTCTCCTCTCACTTCCACGCAGGTACTGAATGTGCACCCGTGCATAAAGATGGTAATTGTATATCTGTATTTCTTCCAGTCTCCAATGGTCCTGAGAACAGCAGCAGGGGTTACAGAACATGGTCAAGAAGGCATCAGAGGTCAGAACTATAGTCCATTCTTATTTCGTAAAGGAAGATAAGGAGAAATGAGAAGACAAATGTTACATAACATTGCCGTTAGTGAGGAAGTACACTGTGTCGGGATAATATTCTGTTCAGAGGAAATTGATATTTACGGACTCTACAGCATGAACCGTAATCTTGCGTGTAGTGAGAGCACAAAGTGGCATAGCTAACAATGTGTAACTTAGTAGCTAGTACATACGTAGGACAAAACAGGAGCGAATATTCTACGTATAGAATATCTCACCAGAATTCAGTGAATATCTATGCTTTAATGAAACAGTGACAATTTTTAAGTGCTGGCAAAAGAAAGAGATGGTGGCATGTGAGAATAAGGCTCGAGAGTCTCCGATGCCCCTTTATTACGAATACTGCCATGGAAATTCGAACGGCGAAGTTCACAGGCCTCAGCCGATAGTGTGGTGCAGACTGGGGCCGGTTCCAGTGTTGAGCAAGTTTCCAGGCGGGCACCGAAGTGTGATAGGCTGCAGGCGTCATTCCGCGTTCCAGCCGGTCGCCACAAAAAGTCTCACGTCTGATCGGACAAGGCCATATCCATTGGAGTGGCGGTATAAGCCCGAAGCAGAGGAGAACACGCAGGTTACCTGGTGTTGTTCTGCTGGGACGAATTACAGATGCGCCATCGCTGTCACTGGAGTTGACAGATTTTGGGATTTGCATCTACGAAATCCGGGAAGAACTTATTTGGACAAAATATCACAAGGTGCTGAAAAGGATCAAGAACATGGTGGAAGGGAACATGAAGACGAGGGCGAAATTGGCTCTGGAGATTATGTTTCCTCACGTGACACCAACTCCCCAAAGTGTGATTTCAGAAGTGACGAAAGTTCAACCTGTATGTCACCTGTTCACGAGAGCATGAGACGTGCGACTCCTCAGTACAGATCAAGAACAGTGAAGTCCTCGTACATAAAGACTACATGCGGCTCGATACGGGACTTTCCAACGGCAGAACACGTTACTGAGAATAGGAATTCATTTGCTCAAAATAGCAAACAAATTCACGCGAGACCTGTATACATTTCAGAATTACCAAGGTCACAACCGCCCCCTAACATACATCATCGGAAAACAGAGTATAACAGACCCGAAAGTTTTTCTGAAAATGAGAGCATCTTGATAAACAAACCTACACCGCTTTTAGTGAGTTTGAAAGACGACGACAAGGAACGCTGGTTAAGGTCATCTTCGCCTCATAATATTGCGGAACATTTTTCTGGAGAACATGTGACACTTCCGACTGAGGATGACATAATCACTAAGAAAGGAGGCAATATGGCCGCAACAAGCATCTGTTTTATTACAGAACAGGGACGGAGAACATCCACTCTCTCGCCCAACACAGCCAATGAAGAGAATGCGAGAAATTCACCCATGGAAGCTACTTCTGACGAACGAACAACGGCGTTGTCGGCCATTATTGATGTCAGGGATTCAGTACAAGATGGCGCGACACCTAATACAACAGTTGACAATAACTCCAGCAGTAACGAAGCTGATTATCCTCATGAACTACGTCGCAGGCTAAAGGCATATGGCATGAAGCCTGCCGTTATTGCGAGAGATACGCCTAGAGGCGTTTCCACTGCCGTAGCAGTCAGTGCAACTGAGAGCTCTGACCTGCAAGAACGTACACGCAGCAAAGGGGCCAGGGGAAGGCAAGATGATGAAGGCATATTTATCTTAAAATATCCAGAAATCGGCGATAAACATCCTCTTTGTGAACAAAGTACATCTTCCATGCTACGTTCAGCCGCGAGAAACCACACTCGAATACGTAGCAAACAAACCTTCGAAGAAACAATTAGTTCGAAAGAGCAATACGCCCCTAACGAATACAGTACTCATATCGACGAAGAACAGCCCATTGAAGACAAGGGCGAATCTCCTCATAAGAGTTATCAATTGGAATATCACACTAAAATTGGAGACAAACAAAATCTTTTGGGTAGACGTGTTCTGCCGCACGCAAGTTCTCCTCTCCAGAATAATCCGATCGTCGACGAAGACATATTCGAATACAGAAGACGTGACTATCCTGGGAAGTGTTCACGTACGGTGAATCCTACACAAATCGGTGACCAACATAGTCTCGAAGATAGAGCCGACTTCCTTCAAAACCCCTGTCCAGTGGTAACGCACATCCAAAACGAAGACAAAAGAAGCTCTGAGGATTGCAACACGTACTTAAGGCCAAATATTCCTTCGGAAATCATAACAGAAATCGGTGACAGAGAGTTAATCAAAAATGAAGTTGTCCGAACCGAACCGAGTAGTCCCACGAAAAACCGAACGCAAACTGCGGACCAACAATTTACCCAAAGTCCTGCTGATTCTCTTCATAGCAGTTGTCCTCTAAAGGAACCACGGCAAAAAGATGCGCAGCAGCGCCACGAGGGTCAAAACATCTCTTTTCAGCGGAGCACTGTGCTAGTTCAACTGAGGGACTGGACACCTGGCGGCGAAGAAGTCTTCGTTCAACAAATGGGAGCTGCAAGTGAAACAAAGCTCGGTGCAGACGCACCTGGGCATTGCCTCTTCTCTGCTGAGGATACTGCATTGAGAAGTCGCGTGCTTGTTTTGCTCTGGGTCCTGTTGGGCGAGAGACGGCTGCGCGAGGTGGGCTATCCAGCAGAACCAGTGCATCGTATCCTTTGGCGTGCTGTGGATGTCTGCTGCTCAGTGGCTGGAGTCAAGAGCGCGGCTGCAGTGCCACTCAACGCAGACCACGATTGTGGCCTGGACATGCTGTGCTTTCGTGACCACACCCACCGTTTCCTGGAGGTCTGCGCCCCAACGCGTGAGCATTGGAAACAATTTGGCTGGGTGAGCCTCACAGTCGATGCCGTTGTGCGCAAGATCTACGATGAAGGTAAGTACTAGTCTCTTACTGTTATAATCTGTCGGGATGGAGTACTGATGCATTTCCAAAGGTTATTTCGCTCAAGATATGAAAACAATTGCAGAAAACCAATCTGGCATCTGTTTCAAGCAATGCTGTGGGCATTCACGAATTGCGTTAGTACAGGAGCTCATAAACCCAGTAGCAGAAATTCGAATTCCATGAAGGTGAACAGTTCTGGCGTAATTTTGACATAGATTCAAAGCCGTGAATTAAGGTTACAATAATTTTTAGTTATGTGAAGTGGTACTGTGTGATGCTTCGAATACTGAGCAGCATTTTACAGTTTACATTCCGATATATAGAGGCATCTGGTGGATAATGAAATAAACTGATTCAACCGCAATAATGAAATATATTATTGTTCCCCATGATATCTGTAACTATCCTTAATAATTTTGACAGCATGACGCGTATACCTGTGATTATATTCCAACAGGTATCATTTCCACGCTGGAAAAATTTTCAGATGAATGCTTGAAAACGATCTCTGCTGCTCATCGTACCGTTGATTTCCAAGAAGGTCTCGAAATCTATCCAAAAAGCACAGAAGGTTTTGTGAGTTCGGCTATGAACTCCCTTTTTGGTCATTTCTCTCCTTCCAAAAGCCGACTTTTCAGTCTAATTCCTTGCAGACCACAGAAAGAAAAAGAAGTTAATCCTTCGAGAACCATCCATCAGCCTTCCAGGTTTTATCCCTTATCAGGCACAGAGGTGGAGTGCGTTGGCTGCAATTCGCCATAGGACATTCGCTCTGTGGGCGGAGCCACTGAACCGAATCAGATTGGCAAATGCTCGAGAAGGTATTACGCTGATAAAAAAGCCTTATCAGGTGCAATGGCGCCGAGCTAATCAGCGATTTAACCACACCATCTTAAATATGTACACTGCATTGTGTAGATATATATATATCAACTGTGGGGGGCACGTGGTAGCGTAGTTGGTTGAGGCACTATGCTACAAGCCGGAAGGTCGCGGGTTCAAATCCCGATGAGGTAATTCGATTTTTTCAGTCAACAAAATCCTTCCAGCCGCACTATGGCCCTGGGGTCGACTTAGCCTCTAACAGAAATGAGTAACAGGAATATTTTTTAGATATTCTTGGGAAAAAAGGGCGGCCGGCGCGTAAGGCTGACAACCTTGCCGCCATCTGTGAGTCGATTGTCTAGAAAATGTGGGAACCTCAATATCTCACAACCCTATGGACCTCCACGGCCTGTTACAGGGATACCTTTACTTTTTTTTAATCCACTATGATTAAGTTTCGTGTAAACTCTGATTCTCACCGGGGAACAAGATTGTGATGCACGAGCAGAAATGAGTACCAGCAATCTTTCCCCAGGTGCAAAAGGCGGCCGGCGCGTAAGGTTGACAACCTCACCGCCATTTGTGAACCCACTGGCTAGAAAATGCGGGAAACTGATAGACAAATTTTCTAAACTCATGCAAAATAGCGGATCCGTTGTAATACTGTGCTCCAGTGCGTGCTGAATCCTGAAAATGTTCTCTGCTTTTTGTCGACCTCGAAGAAGGCAGTAAACAGACAGAAGTAAATGAATGGGCGACAAAATGCGTCAGGCTGCGTGCAGGCTATGTATGTGTATAGCTGTGCTTCCTCCCTTCAACTTTGTTCATCAACGCGGAACTTATCAAGGATGCTTTCGCAACAGTATCTCGACATGTTGCACTTCCTTAGTTCCGAGTTGGGTAGGATTGGTTGGACGCAGTGGCTCGTAACATATTGTCACACAATATGTGTGTGGCTGTAGACGGGGTTTGGATTGGTGAATGTATTTATTGACAACTTAAAAGTCGTAACTACAAATAGCTAACACTATTACTGATTTCCACACTTTACAAATCACTACACACTAAGTCTTCTCCAGCCTGGAGTATCTTCACTAGTCGTTTCCTGATAACAACTTCTAACAATGGCTATTCCTCCGCTTCTGTGCTCAAGTGTCGTACAGAACTGACTGCCAACTATCAACTGACTTGGTTGCCCCAACTCTCTTCTCTATAACTCCTCGGCACGGGCCGCTTAGACAACACCGTTCAGTCTTGTATGCTAATCGTTACTGCGGGAACGTGTTTACCAAGCCGTTGCCCAGAAAGGAGTCTGGTATAACCACCCATCCCACGATTGTTGCACAGCGACGCAACAATATTCATGGATCATGAAACTGGCGCGAACTTAGGATTTGCAAAAAGAAACGAAAATTTCCTTTTCTGCAGGAACTGAGGTTCTCACAGTGGTGATTATGAAGAGAATAGGAAGAACGCGTGTAGGATATTCGTGGGAAAACCAGAAGAAAAGAGACCACTAGGAAGACCAAGGCGGGAGTGGATAATATTAAAATGGATCTTAGAGAGCTAGGATAGGGTGGTATTGACTGGATTAATCTGGCTTAGGATAAGGACCAACGGAGGGCTCTTGTGAACACGGTAATGAACCTTCGGGTTCCACAAAATGTTGGGAAAGTCTTGAGCAGCTGCAGGACTGGCGGCTTCTCAAGAAAGGCTCAGCTCCAATGAAGTCAGTACATGCAGCATAGGGGAGCCAGTGCTTTCGTTATCTGGCGTCTTGAGTGCCGAGTGCGAATAAAATCGGCCCTACCATTCCGGCGCTAGCGAGAAGGGGTTAGAAAGGGGAGAGGTCGAAGTTAGCAGAAGAAGATGGAGTAAGTGCAGTTCGCTTGTGACATCAGTAGATCTGATGCCCTGGATCTGAAAAGGGAGTAACTGGGACTCGAGTTGGATTGGATCCCTCGTGCACGAGGCCAGCACACATCAGCCAATGAGTACTCTCGGTTTCCCTGCTCATGTGCATAAAATAAATACAACATCAACATGCCACGATTTGTAGGACTGCACGTCTGAAACTTTCGGAAGCAGGCTTTGTGAGTTCTGGCCCGGAACTTCCGGCTCTCATACATTAACATTATCACTGCTTAAAATATAGAGAAAAAATAACTTTTGGAAATAAATGAGCAACTACTTTCCTTTCACTTCATATTGATTATTTGATATGACACGGACCGCATAGGAAACCACCATGTACAACAGTTCTTCTATTGTCCGTGTGTATTCCTTGCAGCGGAAACAAGTTAGCCGTTGCCTATCAACGGCGGTCTCTTCCGGCTCCACTCGGCTTCCAGGCTTCATTTCACATTGCATTAAACATTTGTTAAGGAACACACACACACACACACACAGCAAGGTGATCTCACAACCCGTCTTTTATTTCTGAAAATAAGATTATACCAAAACAGGCGTAGGGAAATATTCCTTTGTAAGACAGCGAAGTTCTCTCTCCAGATATCTCTGCTGGATATTAGCCTCCCAATGTTGCAACGACCTTTCAGATTTCGATCAGTTATTATATACTGATCACTTGGATCGCGTCTACTATACTTTCCGCTACTTTCCCCTGTCGATAATAACGGACACTATTACGCAACTGCGTCAAGTCCTTCACGCCAATAAAATATATATGCAACGAGTAGAAGTCCTTTTTTCCGTCCGGTTGTCCTTAGGGCCTTCTCGATGGAACAAATGCTTCACTTTAGATTAAATAGCTGAGTAATATCAAGGGTGGCCGGTGGCCTAGAGGTAAGGTGTATGGTTTAGAAGTTATGTGGTCCGAAGACATGACTATTTTTGTGAAAAAAAGAATGTAAGAAATTTTTGCATATAGGAAGCAAGTGGTACTATATGAGGAAGGTGAAGGTAACAAATTTGTATAGATTTGGTGGTACGTGGGTAAGACATTGGCGAAGTATTGGGAAGGTACGGGGTTCAAGACCACGGTGTATTTTGTCAATAGAAATTGAAAAGTGAATAAATAAATACGATTTTTCTGCAGCTTTAAACCAAGTCGTATAATATAAGGACGATCGCAGGAAGCTGTAGTATAGATGTTCCCGTGGTCTAGCGGTAAGGCACCGGCGTTCTAAACATAAGGTTCGTGGTTCGAAAACACGAGTATTTTTGTAATGAGATTTTTATGGCATTATATAGCGACAGGTAACATAAGAGGCAGATTAAAGGTCGTAAATTTCCATGTCATCGGTGGCCTGTTGGTAAAACACCGGCGTAGTGAACAAGAGGTTTAAGGTTCGAGACCAAGTATAGTTTTGTGATTTAGAAAGTAAGTTAATTGATTTTTCTGGAATTATAACCGAAGATGTAGCTTAAGAGGAAGATAAAAGAAAATAAATTTCAGGGGTGCTGGTGGTCTAGGAGTAAGACATCAGCTTAGTGTTCAGAAGGTCCCGGGTTCAAAACCACTAGGATTTTTGTGGAAAAAAAATGGAAAGAAATCAAGAGATAGGGTAAAGGAGGAGGGAGAGATAGAGGGAGGGACCGGGGTGAGGGAAGATTTTTTTTT
>NW_019733375.1:302274-386542 GCF_002891405.2 Cryptotermes secundus
TGTGTGTGTGTGTGTGTGTTCCTTAACAATCCTCTTGTGACCAACCATGACACAGCTTATCGCTGAAAAAAGTGTAATGTCTCAATGACACCGTTCTATCTATGTCCTGTTCCAACAAAGGGTCTCTTTACTTCAGGTTTGTGAGACTACAATTCTGTAAGCGCTTCGTACCTCCCCATCCATGCTGCATGTCCTGTCTGTGCCTTGGCTTCATCTTCTAATTATGTTTGGCCAGTAAATACTTCTGGCGCTTCGTGTAATTCTCTCTATTCCTCGTTTCTTCTTCTCTCTCAGGTCCAAATATTCTCCTACACGTATTGTCTTCAAACATGGCCTTCTTTCAGGCCAGCGGTTTCCAACCTGTGCATACTGGCGTCCCCTCAGCTTAACAAAGATTTCATGGAGCCCCCCCCCCATTTAACTTCGTATGTGTATACAAAACAGCTTCAAAGTTTCTTTTTTGAAAGCCATAATTTTTAGGCTTTTAACAATTAATAATAGGGTAGTCGCACTTCCTGCGAGGGAAGAATTCCAAAAGACCTCACACGCACGTGATTCGTGCCGAATTTTTGGGAGTCTCATTATTCCAAAATTCGCGCATAAAGTGAGACTGTATTAATATTTTATGTATTTCAATATTTCAAATTCGCATAAAATTCAACCGCACCCTATTTACCAATATTATGAAAATGAACGAAATTAAAAATATCGTTCTTTTATACATTGAGAATTTAATTTTACTATAAAATCTTTCCCACAGTACTGCCCTCCCACCCCAACCAATTGCTTACGCTTTGGAAGCCATTTTTTTTAGGGCGAAAGGCCAAGTTTTACACCCATATAAACTACATTTAAGCGTTTATGTGCGAGACAGTGGAACAGATTATGACTTGAGTGACGAGGCCTCTCCCGAATTTCTTCCCATCTTCATTTCGTCCCGAAAGGAATTGTCAGCACTTCGTGTCGATCTCAAGTATTTCGGATTGGAGAGCGAGATGTACTTGTGACGTGTCTGACATACTCCAACAAATTTCATTTTACAGATTAAGTAGGTAATTACTAGGGACCAGACTTTTATGCCCTAATGATCACTCAAATATGTATGCATTTATACACTAAAAACTTCCGAAATATTCACTAAAATATGCACATAAAAATTTATACCAAATATTAAAATTGATTTTACATTATTTTAGGACCAACAAATCAATATTTAAGTTCATTTTATGTAATCACTGAATGATTCACTTGCAATAAAAAGCTATACTTAAACAGGAATTGTGCAACAAAGCCGACATATTTCATTACAAATTTTAAAAAAAACCATTGATACTCACATTTAGCTCTCCGAACTTTCAGCTTCTCTTCTTTTGCAGTTCACAATTACTAAATGTTCTAGATTTTCCTCAGTTAGTCCCCTCCTGTTGTCTCGTAAGATTTCCTTATAGCGGGAAAAACTTCTTTCCACCTCACAGGAACTTAGGGGTGCATGTACAAAAGCCGCTATTTGCTCCGCTGTTAGTGATTTTTACCTGGCAGTTCAGTACGTTTAGTGGCTAAAATTTCTTAAATTTCACAAATTTGTTCATATCCTGGATTTTTTTAAAGAATGCTGTGTATTTTTTCCTTTACTACTTCACCAACTCTTCCAGGAACCGAATTCAATTTGGAAACAGTGGTTTTGAACACACTTAACGACTGATACAAAGTAGTATTGGTATTGCTTGCCTCCAGTGAGGAAATGGAAGATGGAAGATGAGAGAAGTGAGCAGATATATAGGAAAGATTAGTTTCTAGTTCTGCGTTTTTTAGTACATCTTGGGCAATTTGAATTGATGGTGCACTTTTGGGATCAAATGCATTCACGACATTCATAACTGTTTCTAAATGTTTTGTATAATAACTCGCTGCAATCAGCCACGTGCCCCCGCGCGTTAAAATTGGTTCTGGCGGAAGTGGAACGCTCGGTGCTACTGCTTTGAAGGCTTCTTTTCTGTATGGCGCTTTAACAAATATGTTCTTCACAGAAGACACCAACTTGTCAACATGCGGAAAATTTGCACGAGTTGTTTCTGCAACACGGTGCAACGCATGTGCAAGGCAAGTCAAATGTGTCATATTTGGAAATATAACTTTAAGAGCAGTACCGGCTTTCATCATATAACTTGCGGCATCAGTCACAAAGAGCAATACGCTCTCATACTGAATGCCAAATCATGGAATTCATAAGAATTCGGAAACTGCGGAGCTATTTGTGGTTTCAAACTGCTCTACCGCAAGAAGATATGTGGTAGATTGTTCATTCTTATTAAGGGATCCAACTGTACAATTTGCAATAAACCGGCCCTCACAATCTTGTGTTTCGCCGATTGATACCCACACAAAATTATCTTGAATCTTATCTCTAATGCTTGCAAATGTAAGATCGTAACACTGCTTCACGTAATTTTTGCGCACAGTGGATTCATCCGGCACTTTGCACTGCGTATACTTCTCTATGAAGTTTCTCAGAGTAGCATTGGTTAGTTTCCACAGCGGAATATCTGCCGCTAAAAAGGCTTCGCATAAATCAAAGGAAAACTGTGAAAAACTATTATTAGAAAATTCACTAAGCAATTTTTGCACAGGAACACTTTTCGCGGATTTAATTTTAATATTCTCTTTGTGTATATTAGTGTTCAAATGCTGAAGCACTTGAAAGCGTGTTTCATAACCAACCGTTTTCTCCCACGCTCGGCAATAAAGAATTTCGTTATCCGTACTTATCATCTCTCCTTCGCACTCCCGCTGATACAGTTATAATTTAGCTTTCTGACTTACTTTCACTTTCGGCATGACTACAGGAAGCTAAACAAACTTAACTACAGACTAGTCACTAATGTGAATGGCCCCCAGCTTCAAATGAAGAAGCGTAACGAACCTCATGGAGACTTCGGAAATAAATAAGTGAAGTCCCTTATCGGTTGAATAGTATTACGTTGATAGCGGCTACATGTGAACGCTTCCGACTAATCTCTATGCGGCCACTTTGATGGTACGCGGATGAGGCAAGTTACGAGTAGAGGGATCGGGGAAGTCCCGTCCTGGATATTGCATCAGAAACATGAATCATGACGAAATGTTGAGTCAAATATGCAACATATTCTAATACGGAAAAGAAAAATTGTATACACACGACCATGATTGAAAATTTCAACATAAATTTAAAAAATATACTATATGATAAATATTTAAAAAAAGAAATATGCAATATAAATATAGATCTTCGAAAATATGATGCTTATTCAAAAAACAGGCAAAATATGCATGTATATGCACCATCAAACCATGTCCAAAATTTAAGAAATGAAGTAATTCATGCATATATCCAAAGGATCATACTTTCTGGTTGCAAGAAAGAAATATGCATTTGCATTAAAATCCGGTCCCTAGTAACTACCAAGCAAAGTAACTGAGCAGCAGGTATGTCTCTCCCAGAACTTGAATGAATGCTAGCTGACATTGCAAAACTGCCTAAATCTACTGTTTATCAAACTGATTATTATTTATCATTCTATTTTTCTTTGTAGACAGATATATACAAAATGTAGAGTATTGCGATAATTCTTATCGGCATGCCGAAAGCCTGATAAACTCGACCTGAGAGATAGGACCGAATTGTGTCTTCTCGAAAACTTGACTCGTGGACGTTTCAGATTGCGAACACTGACGCATTGATATGAGAATCTCAAAGAAACGAGTGGCGTTACACCTTGTCAGCAAGTCCGGCAGCGCTGAGTCAAGTAGCAAAAAGAATAGCCGACAATATGGCACCAGGAAGCACAGGAGCTGCCATCCGGCGAAACTGAGAGCCTGGCCTCACATGCTCCGGCCCAGCGTGATGGCACTTTACGCCAATTTCAAATAATACGATTAGAAGAACCCGGAAAGCATCACGTATGTGTTTCAGAACTTGCCTTGAATTATGCGAGGTCTGCAGGAACTCATCTCTCGCAGAAAATGTGAACACACTGTACTTACAGTGCATTCAGAGCCGCGCCCTAGCTCAAGCGGTTAGTCGCTGGCTTCCCGATTCCGGGTCTGGTCAAGTGGGATTTGTGGTGGACAAAGTGGCGCTGGGGCAGGTTTTCTCAGAGTACTTCAGTTTCCCCTGCCAATCCTCATTCCACCAATTGCTCCACAATCACCCTCACCTATCATCTGGGGCTGGTACAATAGGCCAGAAGTGGCCGCAGTACAAGGGACTTAGTCCCACCCCACTAGCAATAAAAAAATACAGTGCATTAAAAAGGTGGGGGGGGATAAATGCATTTCTCATACTCAGATGTTTTACCCCGAATAAATACATGTTCATTCTTCCCGTAGGTTTGAGGACGCGTTGTTTAGCTTACTTCGTTGAAACAACAGTGTTGCATGTCACACTTCAAAACAGACTGTGTTAGTTGACACGCACACTTCAATATTATACTAAGTAAATAACTGATAATTGCATTTAAAACTACAGCTCTTGCGCAATCATTGAATACTGTACCACGTGCTTCAGCTGTTGTCTGAATATCAGATCCAAACAATTACGCACCTTGAGAAATCCCTTATCTCTGAGAATTACATATTTCGCCTTACTGATTCGTATGAGCCTCGAAGTATATATTGATTTCGAAAGAAAACATGGGGATGTTAATCCAAGCCATTTCCTGGGATTTAGGATTTTTCTTGGCGTCAACTCATAGTCCTCTACATGCAGGCATGGTCTCCTATCCCGGTTCCGTCTTGAAGTGCCTCAAAGGAGTGAACGACAATTACACAGGGCTCAGGACTACAAGCCCAAATAAAATATAAAATAATAAAATTGCAATAATAACATGAATAATGATTATATAACAATATTATCGGTCATTCTATAAAAGAAATGTGTATTTATATATGTGTTCTATTCCAAAGAGTTTCCGAGATAGAGCTGTTTCACACTACAGTACACTGTGCACTGTACACACGGGCAACACGCCATGTCCTCACACGAGTTGCAAAGTGCAGTGATGCTGACGGTGGAGTTTTCGAATATAAACTGTGCCAACTTTGTCACGTGAACAATAAATACCGCTATTAGAACAGTGCGCAATATCTCTTTCTTATCAACATTTTGGAACTGTACAGTGAAATAGCCATACTTCGGAAACCGTTCGGAATAGGACACTTGTACATGTACACTTTTTTCTTAGAATGAGGGATTCTATGACCTCCCAGAATGCTGATCTTTCTTCCAGGGACATCCTGTATATTGTGAGGCTGAAACTGATTAAAAATAATTAAAGCACAGTTGTGTTCAGTCAACTTAATTACTGGACTTCAAATAAGAAATTCCTATTTTTAGTAAAATTATTCATTAACATTTATAGATATTTGTAAGATTTGAGGTTCTCACGGCGGTGACTATGAAGAATGCCGTCTTCTGGGATGTGGCAACATGTAGATCTTGTGTTGCAGAAGTCTGCTCACGCTGGCTCCTCGCTCGCGGATTTTTTCTTTTTATTCCTCTACCCTGAAGATGGAGGCGATACGTTCCTCCTAAACGTCGATTTACATAATATCCACGCTGCGCCACATCCCGGAACCGGAAGCCGAGGATGCTCGCTTACACTCCGGGCACGGCGTTGCACCTCTACCGGCCCAGACAGGCAGGTCCCACAAGAACGTATTTCAGTAAAATAATTAGACTGAATCTGTCTGTTTTGTGTGTGTGTAAGTCAGTTCGCGTTCCTGGCAGATAGAATTTACGTGGGTTCGAGTCACCGCGGTTCTACTACGTAAGCACAGAGTTTTGAAACACTTGCAGAAACTGTCCTTCGTTCAAAAAAAAAAAAAAGAAAAAAGAGAGAGAACGTTTTTGATAGTTATACAAAGCAACAGACACAAATGATTTGCGTATCCTGATTTTGAAGCGTTTTGGGGAGTACAGGTTCTACAAACAACTTAACAACAAATCCCATTCCTGTTTCTTGATGCTGTTCTCAGATACTGAAATATTCAAACATTCCCAAGCGAGCCAATATTTTGCTGGCATCAAATTCGAAGTCCATTACGCAAAGTTCCTTTTCTATCAGCATTCTCCATAAGTGCTAGAGTTTTCAAGATAACTCAGCAATATGGACAGTGTCAAATTTGCTTGTTCAGAAGCCAAGCATGACTTCCTGAACACATCCAAAATAAAATAACTAAAATAAGTCTTTATTGAGTTTCCATTGCCTTAAACACATATTTTTTCTTTCAAAGTAATAGTTTTATTAATTCTTGTTTAATGTGTACAGTGAGAGTGTATAGTGATAGCGACCTCTGAAGCCTTGAAGTTTATTGTTTATTGAGCCAGTGCAGTTTGACTTCTTGCCTATGCGGCCGTCATCACTGAATAGTGAATTTGATATTTTCAATAAAAGAAAGACTTCGTCATAGTCCTAACTATCCTTACATATATAAATTTTGTAAGCGTGACATTTTATCTGTCTCATTATGCAATTCCCGTTATCACGGAAACGAGTTGTATGGCGATAATGCTGTCACGTGCTAGTGACTAGCCGCGCTGTTTGCACTGGACACATATCTCGCAACTACAGGTACCTATATCAAATTCACTAATCTACACACTCTACAAATTACTGTACTGCATCACACATGTCTTCTGTCTGTTCACCAGTCGTTTTCTAGTAATGGATTCCCACAATGCCCTCTGCTTACGTCTTTATCGCCTGGTGACTGGCTGGCTGGCTGACTGACTGACTGCTAAATTGCTGCTGGCCCTCAACAGCGTAGTGATCCTCGGTTCCCATTTCCACGGGACTCACGACCATATTTTTCTTTGTTCCGACTTTTATGTGTTTTGGAATGGGGCCTCTATTTCCGAAGAGAGGAGGGGTCTGAATACTGCTGGTCACTCCCTCTCTACTGGGGAGTGATTCTGCTGGCTCTCGCTCCCTTTCACTGACTGACTGAAGCATTCCACTCTCCACTCTCCTACTCTGGTCCTCGTTATATACCCGCATCGAAAACTGTGCGGCCGCATAAAAACACGTCATAGTCGTTTACCGGCCGCTGTGTAACAACGACTCTTTGTTTCATAATGTCATCGCGTATTTACTGTGCCGTAACGTAGCAACGGCTCTTTCAGTAATCATGTCAATACATCGTATGAAGGCAAGTTACGTAGTAGGTCACGAACGAGCGACCAGTATTTTCTTTCTGCATATCATGCCTGTTCTGTAAAAATGATAATTATTTTTATATGTGTATGTGACTTTATATATTGTCACGTATTTGGGCTCTTAGTGACTTATAAACGGGGTTTGGATTGGATGACTGGACTTGTTGACACATTATACACTCGACTCGTAATTACAAGTACGAGTAATACAGCGCAATCTCTGATTTACACACTTCACAAATCACTAGAACTCGCTAAGCCTTTTCAATCTTCGCTAGTCGTATCTTGGCAACGGATTTATAACAGTCTGACTGTGACTACAGCACACTATGAAGCACAGCCTAATTTCTTTCTTGCTATTTCTTCTCAGCTGTTCTGCCAACTGACAATTCCGGAGACTCTCAAACCCATGCTGCAACTGGAAACTCGGGAACTCAACTAACTTAAACGTCAAAGTCGAAGTTACTTTGCGACGGGTGGTTTACCGCCAGTCGGTTCAGCTTGTCGTCAGACACCTTGACACCCACGACCGGGCTTTTTAACTGAACCCTTGCGGTAATAGTACTTATGTAACAGCCTCTCACACGAGAAGATGGGTTTGTCTCTTATGAATATGCTTGGCCTTTCTTCAAGTGTACGTATCGCATTTATAGCGTGTTACTGAAAATTCTTCCTTTTGCACTGCATACGCAGGTCCTCTGTCAGGCCAGGCTTTGCAAAGCCGATCATGACTATCTCTGTCTTATTCTGCAACTGTAGTTTAGTCACTTGAACGGTCGTAAGCTTGACCACCACCAAGTTTAAGCCTCGTATTATAGTTTACATATCTGGCTTCGCCTTGTTATATACCGCTATATCACGAACATGTTCATTATCATGATTTTGTATGATTTCTGCTTATCACCTGCCCAATTTTGTTATATGTGCGTATACATACGGAACGTTGAAAGCCGTGTGCAAATCGCGGGCCGATGTGCACCTTGGAAAATTCCCAATGGTGCGGAGAACCGTGTTTTGCCTGCTCTGCAATTTTAAGAGGTGGGTGTCTGCCGGTAATTCCCAGGCGGGGCAGGCTAAGTCATTACTGATCTGATCAGTGCCTTATGAAGGATTAGATTAATGTTTTTTTTAATGCTAGTGGGTGGGACTAAGTCCCTTGTACTGCGGCCATTTCTGGCCTATTGTACCAGCCCCAGATGATAGGTGAGGGTGATTGTGGAGCAATTTGTGGAATGAAGACTGGCAGGGGAAACCCAAGTACTCGGAGAAAACCTGCCCCAACGTCACTTTGTCCACCACAAATCCCACTTGACCAGACCCGGGATGGAACCCAGGCCGTCGCGGTGGGAAGCCAGCGACTAACCGCTTGAGCTATGGCGCGGCCTAGTTTAATGTTAGCGCGTAAAGGCTCGCTTTTGAATGGGGAGTAAATTGTAATGAATGCTCTGAATGCCTTGGCTTGTGAAGTCTCCACGTGATCCTCTTACCGGAGATTACACCCAGATATTTTACATGACTGACAAAGGGGATATTCTGTGCATTCAATTTAGGATGTGGCTCAGGGATCTTAAGTCTATGAGAAAAGTAAATGGCTGGAGTCTTATCTCCACTGAATTTTATGTTCCAAGTTTAGAGTCAGGATTACCTTACGACTGGAGGTTTACCGCCAACCAGTTCGTCTTGTCTCCAATCCCCATTAGACTCATGATCAGTATTTTTCTTTTCAAATGAACATTTGCGGTCACAGTCCTTAGGTAACATCCCCTCTAACGAGAGGATGGGTCTGTTCTTTATAATTGCTGCTGGCCCTCGCCAGCGCAGTCATTCTAGGGTCCGAGTCTCCCGGGGACCCNCATGACCATATCTTACTCTCTTAGATTCGAGACTCCCCCAACCTGAAAACTCTTGTTTCAACAAATAAAACTCAAAGTCACATTGCGACTGGCGCTTTGTCTTGAGACCCACGACCAGAGACTCGCAACAGCTGCCGACAGCGCCTGCTCAGTGCAGGTTCGCTGTTCGCTGTTCGCTGTTCTGACGCAGAGAAATACAGGAGGTTAACAAACTATAATTGTTGCCAAGTACGAGTAAACTGGTAGCTCGTATGTATCTAATCTGCGCGTACGCGACAAAGCTATCGGGCAGGCGGGCACTTCCTTGTTGTGCCTGTCGGCATCATCACCGCACCAACTTTTCCTTGCTTTGTGTTGCTGTGATATGTTTTGGCGACATTTTCCTCTTAGATAAAAAAGACGTTTGGGGAAATGGATTTGCAACGACATACATACGTCACTTCTGTGATAAAAGTACAGGACTCTGACCCTTTAAAGCCCAGTGGTTACTATGTGTACCACTCAGCTTTCATATAAAAACTCTGCAGTCTACCAGCAGAATAATATTTGCTGTTTCTATGAATACTTTTGGTTACTTAATTAGGCAGCACCAGATTTTCTTTTATTGTGGAGACAGTGTGGGCACTATGCTACAAGACGGAAGGTCGCGGGTTCGATTCCCGATGAGGGCACTGGATTCTTTTTTCAATTGACCTAATCCTTCCAGCCGCACTTTGGCCCTGGGGTCGACTCAGCATCTAACAGAAATGAGTACCAGGAATCTTCCTGGGGGGCAAAGGGCGGCCGGCGCGTAAGGCTGACAACCTCACCGCCAACTGTGAGGCGACTGTCAAGAAAATGTGGGAGCCTCGACTGCCTCTTACAGGGATTACTTTACTTTTTGTTAATGGAGACAGAATGAGTTTTTCTAGGAACTGCGTTTACATATACTCATATTATTTAGAGCAAGTTAGTTCACGCGGTAACTCTTTTGACTTTTATCCTAGAGGTGCCATGTTCGAACCTTGATCGCGACACCAACTATACTAAATGCTCGATTTTTATTTCCCCAGTCTCTCCATGCAAATGTCGGGTACAGCTTCCTTCCACATCCCTTCCAATTCATTACTGACCAATCATGCTACAATTCGACGCTGTAGAGCCTGAGTTACTGGCCTCGTCGCCAGACTAATTACAATAAATAAATACAGTTCTCAGGACTCCTGCGCCAATCCCAACGCATGCGAATTAGCATGTGATAACGTATTGGGGGTATAGGAGTAAAACTCCATGCATTTCTATTCACGGTACTGTATGGAAGGTTCAGACAATCTTCAGTATATATTCGGGGCAGAAAACCTCATATATATGTGTCATATATGACAAATTCTAAATGTTGCTGCCGGAAATAGAACCGCAGGCCTCAAATTTGTTCCCAGCCGAAAACAAGTCCTGTGCTTAGCCATGGTGAAGGCTGGCATAGCCGGAGTCGTTGTTGTCTTTGTAAGGTCCTGGTACAGCTCAGTCAGCACAGCGACTGGCTACGGACTGGACTGCACGGACTCAATTCCTGGCAGCGGAAGTGTTTTCTCTTCTCTACAGCGTCCAGACCGGCTCTTGGGCCCACCCAGCCTCCTATCCAATGGTTACCGGGGGCTCTTTTCCTGGGGGCAAAGCTGACCACTCACTTCCATCTGGTACAGAGGTTAAGAACGGTGGAGTTATACAGCCAACCCCCCTTTGTTTTCATGACGTGATGCTGAACTAATTAAGTACAGGGATAATTTTGCCTTTACCGGGATCTATTCCCGGCGGTCCACAGTGACAGTTCCGTTGTTTTCCTCAGCCCTTGGAGCAAAATGTTGCGATAATTACATAACGAAAGCTACGGGGGATTATTTTCCAATTTATCTTTCCCAATCATTCTATCGTCTTACATAAGCTGTTCAGTTGATATAACGTCTTTAAATAACCTACAAACAAATCAATGTGTCCACAGAGCTTGTGCCGCTCCTGCGGCTGCATGTGCTGCCACCCGCCATACAACAGGCTGTCACGCAACTCTGGAAACTGGACCGCGTGCCACTGCACCGGCATGGTTCATCCCTGCGAACACTAGAGGGCGACACTGTTGCAGGAAGACTGCAAACACCTGTGACAGTGCCAGTTAAGAAGAAGCGTGGCAGGCCAGCTAAGATATCTCACAAAGTGGACGAAGGTAAAAAGAAATGAACCCACCCTTCAAGTTCTCGCCTACTTCCTCACATTCTGTACGCTATGTCTGAAATACGCTCCGGAGTGCGTCGGCACCGAATAATAGATTGTTCCCTCCTAATTAGAAAGTATCTGGATGGAAAACTGAACCGTCATACCGCATGTTTTCTATCCACATGCAAGACTTTTATTTCATGAAGTTCCTCTACTCAAGGTATGTTTCTGCTTCTTGCTGGTTCCTCACTGAAGATGGAGCCAGTTTGTTCCTCCCAAACGTCAGTACCCGCCTACACAACTACACGTTTGTCAGAACCCAGAAGACCACAACATCAACGATCACCACCCCTAGAACCGCTTAAGTTCTATAAAGATCTATCAATATTATCTGATCTATAAAAGTCCTTGTCTTCGAATTATTTCACTCATCTTCCTCTGTTGGCTGGTAAGGCATAATGCATAAAGCAGTCTATGTCCATCACTGTACTGTCGCTAGGAACCTTATGTGGTATACTGTACCAGCAAAAGGGAGCGCGTGTCTGTTCCTTATACATTTCCGCACCGTAGCACCTATTTCGGTCCAGTTTGGCACGACGTTACGTGGCCTCCCTGGGGAGGTACTGCACACATGAACCCCCCCCCCCAGAAAACAGTTCCTTTTCCTATTGCTCACAAACCTTTCGTTCTAGCACACTGGCATTTTTAGAGTTCGATGAAGTTTAGAAAGGAGAAAAGTCTCACTTATCTCTGTCTTTCTATTAGAGCTTTTAACATATTCAATTTCCGTTTTCAAGAAGAAGAGGCAATTATTAAAGATTGGCAAAAGAAAAGAATTTAAGAGGGAGCGTCAGTAAATATGTCACAAATGTAAGTAAAACAGCTGTAATGGACGTAATAGGTTTTCTATATGTATCACTAGATAGCAGCACAGTCCAGCTTCATGATAGTGTAGGTAGCATGCGCATGTTCAGAGGCTGGTTTCAGTAGTCAAAATGACGACCATGCTTGAAGGGTATCCTACGAAAAGAGCAAGGTTCTGTTGTGCGTATTTTGTGGGCAAAATGACGCAATGCAAAGGATATTCATAAAGAAACGTTTACGGTTTACGGTGGGAAGTGTCTGTCGCGTAGAGCTGTTCACATCTGGGTGGCAAATGTTTCTCTGGTGACGAAGAGGATGAAACGGAGGTGCAGACGCGGCTGAGACATCGTCCGAAAGACTTCTATGCCGCGGGTTTCGACGCACTGGTCAAGCGATGGAACGAGTTTGTGTCAATGTTGCTGGAGGATATGTTGAGAAATTAAATTTCTTCCGTATTTGACTATCACGTGTTTTACGTTTTATATCGATTTGTAACTTATTTACTGGCTCTCGCTCGTATGCAGCTATGGGTTCGTTAATTTGCTTACAGTTCCATTACTGTGTATTACGAGTAATAAGACTGAGGTCAGCATTGTTGCTTTTCAATGTAGTGAGAAGCGCGAATTATGCCTAGACAGGGCAGGGTGGATGAGATGTTACGGGATAAATAGTCCTGCTTTGTGCTCGCAGTACTTATCACCATGCGGCGTCGATGCGGTCAATAACGGGCATGCGTGGTTTCGTTTTTAAAACCTGAATGTAACGACAAGTACAAATAATTCAGTGTTTGATTCTCGCAACGACCTTACATTCGCTTAATGAAGTTAAAGAGTCGTCATGTTTATATTAAATAGTACAGTCTTGAGGGATGCGCGGTAGCCTAGTTGGTTGAGGCACAATGCTATAAACCGGAAGGCTGCGGGTTCGATTCCCGATGAGGTAACTGTATTTTTCAATTGACCTAATCCTTTCAGCCGCACTAAGCCTCTAACTGAAACGAGTACCAGAAATTTTATTGAAGGTAAAGGGTAGCCGGCGGGTAAGGCTGACAACCTCACCGAAATTTGTAGAGAAAATGCGGTAGCCTCGACGGCCTCCACGGCCTGTTAACAGGGAGAGCGGCAGAAGCGGGTCCCGCCGGTTGGCTTGAATGCTGTCACTGTACCTGTCGCGTTTCTCTTGCAGGAGGCCGCATCGAGCGGGTCATGCTCTGGCGTTTCCTGCTGAACCTTCTGGAGGACCCACGGAACGCCCCTTGCATCCACTGGGTGCAGCGCGACGAGGGAATCTTCCGCATTCTGAACACGGACTGGCTCGCCAGACTGTGGGGCCGGCGCCACGGCAACCCCAGGATGACTTACGAGAAGATGGCGCGCGCCATGAGGTAGGATCTTCCGTTTAACGCGGTGTTTGCCTTTACGTTAAGGGGTAAGTTAAATATTTCCCTTCGCTTAATTAATTAAGCATTATGACATGAAGACATGAGCAGGAGTGGGGGTATAGCTCCACCATTCGTGACCTCTGCACTAGATGGACCAGAGTGGTCAGATTCACGCTCAAGCCGCATTACCCCCAGGGATAGAGGCAACCCCCCGGTAACCACTGGATATGGAAACCTGCCGGGAATGAAAACCCAGTCCGTAGCCGACCGAGCTATCGCGGAGACACAGTCAGGAGATTTCTCGCACAAGTTCAGCGTCGCAGATATTTCCCTACGGTGTTTCGTGACTGGTCTGTCTGTAGCAGGAAACTTTCTTAACACCGAATTTTGGAGAGATTTAATAAAATCCGCTGACAAATTCCAATTTTGTTTAAAATCGCACGAAGGCAATGGATGCTCTCTACATAAAGACCTACACGCGTGTGTGCGGCATATTCAAGCATAACTCATAAAATATTTGTTGGAGAAAGAAATGTTTCGAGCAGAAGTTCTAAAGACAAATGTGATATATTTTATTCCTAATTCATTTCTTCGTGAATCTTACAGTTTTTGAGATAAATAAACTAAACTGTTATGATATAGCATAGCATAACAGTAAATTGTTGCTGGCCCCCGTAAAGATAGTTATTCTTGGTTTCGGGCCCCTTCGGGACTCGTGACCATGTTTTTGTTCGTCTCTAGAACTTTAATTTATTTGGTCTCCTCTTGGTTTGCCTGCACCCGTTACGGTCTCCGTACATTTGCACACTTCTACTCAGCACAAACCACTGTCTCCCGAACACGAGGAATATATCCGAATGCTCTTACATCGACTGAACGAAAATTCCCTCCCGCCAGAATATCGGCGTGCATTTCTGCATTCGCTAGTGGGGGCTGGAGTCCAGCTGGGTCCACTCGGCACGGCGGCCACTGATTGGCCTATTGTACCTGCCCCGGGTGATAATGATGATGGAGAATTTAGTGGAATGAAGATTGGCAGGGGAAACCAAAGTACTCGGAGAAAACCCACCCCAGCGCCACTTTGTCCACCACAAATCCCACTTGACCAGGCCCGGGATTGAACTCGGGCCACCGCGGTGGGAAGGCAGCGACTAACCGCTTGAGCTATGGCGCGGCCTGCATTTCTACATGCATATAAATACAAATTTAAGCAAAATTTTCTATTTGGGCGTATCTAAATAAACACTAGGAGCCGGGATAGCTCAGTCGGTATTGCGACTGGCTACGTGTTGGATGGCCGAACGGTCAGAGTTCGAGCCCCGGTAGGGTCAAGAATTTTCTCCTCTCCACGTGGTCCAGACCGGCTCTGGGACCCAACCAGCCTCCTATCTGATGAGGATCGGAGGCTCTTACCTTGGGGGTAAAGCGGCCGGGACCTGTAGCTGACCGCTCACCTCCAACTAGTTCCGAGGTCAAGAAAACGTAGATCTATACACCCACTCCCCCATACACCTTTATGGCGTAGTGCTTAATTATTTAAGCACAGGAACAACTTGACCTTTTATTTGAATAGAAGCTTAAAATATTTTACCGTATCGCAAATAAATAAATACTTTCGCGTGGATGCTGGTACATCGCATCTTTCCTTCTGCCGAACTTCTCCGTTTAGTGCAGGAATACAGTATCAGTTCATTACCATGTTTACAAGAGCCAGCCATTGGATCTCCTCCTGAGCCAGTTGAATCCAGTCTGCATATTTGATTAGGTGCAGTTTTAATATTATCCTATCTCCAAGTTCTTCCACGTGAGCACCGAATATTGCGCCTTTACAGCGGCCACCAGCGAAGTGCCGCGCGGCCTAATTTCTCGAGACGTGTCACGGAATTTTTCGGTGCAACATTTCCCAGAAGATGGATTGGCAGGAATAGTTCAGTTCTGTGGCTATGTAAGGAATGGCGTTTATTTGGACAAAATGCGATACCTGATCAAATGGGAGTAAGGACAAACCGCTGAGCACGTCACAAGAGAGATGCTACCGCATGTATGGCAATATCTGTTGGACATAAGCAGGGTCACGAAGGCAGTACATGTGGAAACTATGAAGTATGCTCAAAATTATGTTGAACGCACAAAAGTAAAATATTGTCACATGTTTGAGTGACTATAGACGGGGTTCCCATTGGTAATAAGATTTATTGAATTCTTAAACTACTCGTGACCACACTTCACATATCACTACCACGCACAGACTAGTTTCCTCAGTCACGGAATTCACAGCGGTGCTTAGTAGCTACTTTCAACGGCGGACGCTCCCCTTCCTCTGGGTTCCCAACTATCCCCGGCCTCAGCTACCAGCTTCTGTAATCTTTAATTTACAATTGCTGCTGGGCCTCGCCAGCGCAGTCATTCTCGAGTCCGCGTCCCGCCAGAATCATGACCACATTTTACTGTTCCACATTGGAGACTCCCCCAGCCTGAAGGGCCAGCTACCCGTATTTATATACTTCAGGAATATTGGGGGCCAGGTACACCCTCAGGCACTGGGTTCCCATTTCGTCTCCCCCTACAACTCTCAGGGCTGCGGTGGAGGTATTGGAACCCGCCTCCACACGGGCTCACTCAAACACACAGTCACAGTTACTTTAAGACTGGCGGTTCACCGCCAATCAGTTCGTCTTGGTGCCAAGAACCTCGAGGATCACGACCAGAGTTTTTCTTTGCAGCTGAACCCTTACAGTAATAGTCCTTCCTCTCTCACAAGAGGATGGCTTCGTCACTTATGAATAGGTTTCGCGTCGCCTTTGGTAAGTGTACGTACCGCACATACAGCGTGTTACTGAAAATTCTTCCCTGTGCACTATATACAATTCCTCTGTTAGTTCAGACTTTGCAGCGCAGATCATGTCCATCTTAAGTATCTCATGCAACAACGGCAGCTTAGTCACTTGAACGGTCGTAAGCTTGACTACCGTCATGTTTAAGCCTCTTATACTTTCTATGGTCGGATTCTCCATGTCCTGTGTTGCGAACATGATCATTCTCACGATTTTGTACCCTGAATTTCTTCCAAATAATGTATGAGGGATCAGTTCATACCTCACAGGAAATACATCACGTCTCCACTACAAAGCCCAACCGGTTAAAGCTGTTTAGGGAAACAGTCGCTGTTTATTGTGTGGGCAGAATGCGGAGGTTCTATGTCTTAGTTTTCTTGGTGGGCTCTTCTGCAAGGCTATTAGCATCTAGACTAGATGATCGCTGAATAGTGAATTTAATAGGTTTGGAACAAAGCCAGATGGATTTGCTTCCAGGAAATTTGCCAGAATCTACTGGAAACTTCAGTCGGTGTCCATGCCCCACTGAAAACTGTGAACATGAAGATCTGCAGAGCAAACACTTCTTTTTGAAGGGTTATCAGGCTCTCAGTCACCAGCCCATGTTATTACAGCCAAGCCTAGACACTGTAGGACGCTTATGACTACGCATTTTGCGTCGGCGCGTGCAGCCTTGGCCACAGCATTTCAACAGTTCATGCGATAAACTGATATGAGCAAATATTCAGTCCGAATTCTTTGCTCATGGCAGATGACGCGAAACTTAAGTCACCATCTATATTTAGCGCGGAACTGCTCCACAGACCTCTCATGTGAGGTTTAAGGTCCGCGACTTTAACGTGCTCCTTGCTTGCCTCTTTTTTTTTTTTTTTTTTTGCCAGTGGGGTGGGACTAAGTCCCTTGTACTGCGGCCACTTCTGGCCTATTGTACCAGTCCCAGATAATAGGTGAGGGTGATTGTGGAGCAATTGGTGGAATGAAGATTGGCAGGGGAAACCGAAGTACTCGGAGAAAACCTTCCCCAGCGCCACTTTGTCCACCACAAATCCCACTTGACCAGACCCGGATTCGAACCCGGGCTGCCGCGGTGGGAAGCCAGCGACTAACCGCTTGAGCTCTGGCGCGGCCCCTTGAGACCTTGAAGGCTGAGGCCGCACGCTTCTCCGAAACAGAGGCAAACTTGGCGCCACATCCCACAAGATAACATTGTTCAATTATCTCTTACTTCAATATATTTAGTCAAATAAATAGTTATCTCGGTAAATACATCTCGTGGGACACTATCTAATGAAAGCGGATTTGGGATTTTTTTTTTTTTTCAAATCACAATCATCACTGTCATCATACTCCCAGTAGTGGGCATATTGAGACTGTCACGTGTACTACAAAACAATTATTCCATGGATTCTAACGGGTTCTGACGGCGGTGTATAGCACTCACAATTACTGGGGTTTGGACCTTGGCCATCGTCTACTTTCTAGAATACCTCATAATGGAACAAGTCCAAAAACCCAGTAATTCTGTATCATTCCATAGTTTCAGAGGTAAAAAGATTAAAGTTAAAATTCTCCCCGTGCTTAATTAATTAATCGCTGTACCATGAAAACATGGAGGAGTAGCTGTATAACTCCACTTTTCTGAACCTCGTCACTTGAGGTAAGTGATCAGATTAATGCTCCGGCCGCTTTACCCCCAGGGAAAGAGCCTGCAGTGTCCATTGTACAGGAAGGTCTATGGGCCCCAATGGTCACAAACTGGTAACGGCTTCCAATGCCGTAGAATCCTCAGCTTCCGTGTGTGATTTCAACTCTATCTTTTACCTTACCTTCATAATGCCGTGTAGTCAGGCAGGAATCATGCTTATTTCTTACTTGGCTTACTCTTTGACCCTGAAGATGGAAGCGATATATTCCTCCAAAACATGGTTGACTTTCACCATACTACAGACAACAGTTGGCTGACGCCGCTGTGAGAACCTCAAATCCATGACTTGCCTTTTATTTTGACAACGCACTTGTCCTGTGGTGCTGGGTTTTCAGGATCCTACAAGGTCAAAGCATTCATTCAGAAATTACCATAGCATTTGTGAAGGCTGGAAGAAAAACGCTTATTTATGAACAGACACGAGGGTTGTCAGGACAGCAGCGAAGTCGAGCCGAGAAACCCCGTGGATCTGCTGTGCGTCGTGCTCACTAACAAAACGGAGCCGAAACGGGGCAATACGAGAGGCCTCACGACAGCGCCATTAAATAACCAACCAAGAAGAGCTCGACGCTGTGAATGAGCAATGGTTTAGGCGGGGACTCTTTTGACTTCTCTTCGGGAGGTGGCCGGCTTGAATCTCAGCGGGGACATCGATCACCCTGACAAGCTCTTCGTGCGTTTCCTCAGTACCTTCATATCAATGCCGGCATAAATATACTAATACAGGATCTCTTCCTTCCAGATCCTTTCCAATCCAGAATTTAGTAACCTTCCAACTATTTGACGGCAGTCTGAGCTCGTAACGCGGTTGTTACATTAAACTGTAAAGAAACAAATCCAGCCCCGAGTCTGTAGAATTCAGTCGCCACATATCTGCAGCGGATAGCGCACTCGTATTGCGAACACTCAAACCCCGGCCCAAGGACCTACACTCTGCATTCTGCCCTCGGAGTGTACTTGTGGGCTCCATAAGGCTCACATAATGAACAGCGACTGTTTCCCCAAACAGCATTAACCGGTTGGGCTTTGTAGCTGAGACGTAATGTGTTTTTGTGAGGTACGAACTGATCTCTCATACATTATTTGGAAGAATTCAGCATACAAAATCGTGAGAATGATTATGTTCGCAGCATAGGATAAGGCGAATCCGCACAAAGAAAATATAAGGGACTTCAACTTGGTGGCGGTCAAGCTTAGACCGTTCAAGTGACTAAGCTGCCGTTGTTGCATGAGATACTTAAGATGGACATGATCTGCGCTGCAAAGTCTGAACTAACAGAGGAATTGTATATAGTGCACAAGGAAGAATTTTCAGTAACACGCTGTATGTGCGGTACGTACACTTAGCAAAGGCGACGCGAAACCTATTCATAAGTAACAAACCCATCGTCTCTAGTCAGAGAGGACTCTGGTCGTGAAGCTCGAGAGGCTTGGCGCCAAGACGAACTGAGTGGCGGTAAACTGCCAGTCGTGAAGTAAATTTGACTTTGACTTTTGTAATAAAATGACAGTATATGTAAGTACATTTCGCGGCGTATCTCTGTCCATATAGCGAATGAGCTACGGGCTGGACGACCGAGGAATAAGAGTTCGATTCCCGGCACAGACTAGTAATTTTCCTCTTCTCCACAGCTTTTGGTTGGTTCTGGTGTCCACTAAACCTCGTATCCAATAAGTATGGACACTCTTCCCCAGTTTTAAAGCGAGAGGGGCGTGAAGCTGACCATTCAAATTCGTCTACTGACAGGAATAAAAATGCGTAGTGCTACTTCTCCACATTCACATACGTCTTTATGGCGTAGTGCTTAACTAAGCAAATCGTTTAGGAAATGCTACGATGCATAAACTGTGAATAGAACAACAAATATTTAGATCAATCTCAAAATTTCCTTTCCACGCGGAAAACTGGCTGAAGCGGTAAGGCCTCTGACTTCTATTCTGAACGTCCTTCGTTCGAGTTTCAGCCGGGACATCGATAACCCTCACGGGTTTTTTTGAGGTTTTTCTCAGTCTCTCCAGACCATCTCCGGGACACTTCCTTCAGTTAGGCGACAACCACTTCCTTTAACGTCTCCACTTTTCTTTCCTACTATCTATCCTACCATTCTGCGCTGTATTATCCGAGATAACGAAATGGTCGGTAAGTAAAACTTAAATAAAAACAAAAAGTTCTGGGAAGAACTAATCGCCTACTTTTCTTGATAAGACACAGACCGCATAGAAAATGCCGCGTCCAACAATTCTTCAATTGCTGCATTTGTTGCCGCAGTAACGTTTTTACCGAGCCTTTGTCTAGCAACGATAGGAGGGGATACACGTACATACACACGAAACTGAAGGGAGAGATTTGTGAATTATGTTGTTGAGAGGGACTCAGGTGTCAAGTTATACATACCAAGTTTCATAAAAATTGATCTAGCCATTCAAAAGACGATAGAGGGCAAACGCAGACACAGAGTATGGAGATCGCATAAGCTTACTTTCAGTTTTTTCCCCAAAATAAGGACAGTAAGCTAACAACTGCGTTTCCACCTAAGACTACTTCATCCAAGCAGTCTTTTTCCTTCAGACCTCTCTCAACTCTCCGATACATGGTACAAGTTTTATATAAAACACTTACAGGATTCCTCAGTCTTTCAGATTGAGGCAGCTGTTACGTAACTTCGTACACCTCGTATTTGTAAGGATTTTAAATTAAGTAAATAACAACTGACGGCTGATATGAGAATCTGTGGCACAGGAAATCCGCAGAACAAGAGCCTCTGTTCAGATCTTATCACAGTGCACCAAAACTAGAAACGCGGTTTCAGGAAACTCTATCCGTTCTGCTGATCTATGCAGTTTAATCGGAAGAACAGACAGACACAGAAGCTTGTTGGCCCCGTTTCGAAGAAACTGCTCCCAAGAAGTTCGTGTTTCAGTGACGTCACACATGACACACTTCCTCAGAACTTGTGCGGGGAATCTGACGAACACGACACTCCCGCGCAATGACGTCATGTTCAAACGGCATGTACTTTTTATGATGACAAAACTTCAACGGCGGAACCACAACGCAATAAAGTGTGACGGAATGTGACCATTCGCTAGGCAACGGCTCGGTAAACACTGCCTAAAGGCCGGAATAGTGGCAGAAGCGGAAGTCATTTTGCTAGACAACGCTAGCGCCTGTTCCCGCGGCAACGAATAGTAACAAAGGCATTCCCGTGACAAACACTAGAATAGAAGAGGAAAATTAACTGTTCGAAATGGCCACTTCTATCGGGCCGAATCACAGTTATAAAAGGGAGTTCAGTCATGCATTCAAGGCAGAGTTAACTATCCCGTGTGCATGCTGGGTCCAATACCCCCACCGTGACCCTGCGAGTCGTAGGAGGCGATGACGAGTCTATTCAACCTGTATTGCTGTGCCCTCGTATACTGGACGTTACGACGGAATCAAAAGATGCAGAGGTCATCTGTCCGCTCTTCTGTCTGTGACCAGGTCTAGTACATGCGTGTTTGTCTGTTCTGATCGCAACGCTCTGTAGAGAACTTCATGCAAAACAGCCGTGGATTTTGAAACCTTCAAATACACGAATACTTGTATGAGTTGAGGTTCTCACAGCAGCGGTTATGAAGAGTCATCCTCTGGAATGCAGAGCCTTGTAGTCCGTTGAGAGTCAACCGGTTTTTCGGAGGAACATATTGCCTCCATCTTCAGGGTCGAAGTATAAACCGAGAGAGAAACCACCGTGAAATGAGGTGGCAAGTACAAATCTGCTTTGCTGGTTTCTTGCTCGGCTTATTCTTCAGCTATGAAGATGGAGGTGATATGTTTCTCCGAAACGTCGGTTGACTATAACAGACTACACGGCGTTATATTCCAGAACACTGCTTCTTTTCTGCTGTTATCCAGTAAATCCGAAACCCATGGATTTTGGTAAGGTTCCATTTCGGACGTCTTCTCGCGGACTTGTTTGAGGTCAGTTAGTCAGTCTGTCTGTCTGTCTGGTCTTTCGGCGCCTAAATCTATGGAGAGTTTATTTAATTCGTTTGGGAAGCCTTTACTAAATATGGTCTGGGAAATCAGGTTCCCAGTTTAAATCCACTTTACTTAAAGCCAGAAATTAATTTTCATACAATGATTTGAGGCAGTCTACACAACAATAACTTCAGAAAATTAACACTGTAGACACTATTGTGTCAACATCTGCTATAATTTGCTGCTAATAACTTCGCTATATGTTTCGGCCCTTACCTGGGTCATCCTCAGGAGTACATAAATACTTGGTGTCAGATTTCTGACATGCAAGACTGACGATGACCCAGGTAAGGGTCGAAACATATAACGAAGTTATTAGCAGTAAAATATAGCAGATGTTCAGACGATAATGTCTACAGTGTTTATTTTCTGAAGTTATTGTTGTGTAGACTGCCTCAAATCATATTCTTTTAGTGAATCATACACAAAAAGGATGCATACCAGAAAGACCGTTAAACGAGCTTACAGACCGACAAATTTAGTCTCGGTAAACTGCAAATAACCCCTTTCAGAATCTTGACTTACTGCATAGTGGACCACACGCTTTCCAGTCCTGCTTAAATGAGCGGGGGTCTCTACATAAAGAGAGCCAGAGTGATTCCTCTTATACAAAGTGATTCAAAATTACTGTCGGGGTTTCCGTGCCTTATAATTTTCAAACCTTATTTGCCAGGAAAGGCGCGAATGTTTAAACTGTTTAGCAATATGCAGTACTGATTCCATATGCAATAAAACGTTTAGTTACATTTTAAATTCCATAAAGTTTTTTTTTTATTATTTTCGGTTTGAAAATTATAGGCCGCGGAAACACCCACAATAATATAGAATCACCCTGTATATAAATTAGCCTACAATGGGGGAATTTAGTTGAACAGTGTTGGTCTGGTGCATTATCTTGAATACATGATACGTTCAGGGTCACTTTGAAGCAGGGGTGTGAATTGTGTTATCTTGGGGCACCTCTGTTCACTCTTCCTTAAAGAAACTTGCAAGAACTAAACGTCTGTGTTCCTTTGATACGACACGGGCGGGACAGAACACGACAGGAACGGGAACGCGTTCACCGAACATTGCCTAGCAACGCTAGGGGTACACACACACACACACACACAGACTCTCCTTCGATAAGACCCGAACCGTATAGAAAACGACGCCTCCAACAATACTTCGTTGCCTATCAACGATAACGGGGAATAGAAGTATAGGCACACAGATTGGTGGGAAGGATTTATGAAGTACACCGTCTAGATGGGTTCAGGTTCCATGATATACATATCACCAAAATTCATAAAGATTGGTTCAGACCTTCAAAAGTTAATAGGTCATGATTCACAGACACACAGACATCAAGGAGATCGCATAAGCCTACTTCGGAAAGTAGGTTAAATGATGCATTTTTTTAGAAAAGCCTCAATGAGGACAAGGTTAAGAAAACAACCTAATATTTTCTCTGCTTAAAATCGTTTCTCAGAAAACAGCGCCCAATATTTTATGCGTTCAAATCAGAAATATGAAATTCCACACTTACTCCCCCCACCTTGATTTTGTCCTCTGTCCGGTTGTGCAAACCGAAATTGAAGCAGACCCTGCCGTTAAGAAAATTACACACTGTACACATAAAAATGCTGATACATGCGAAAAAAAGGGGGGCACTGTCTTATAACGCCGTACATTCACAGAGAGACCGACATTTTGGAAGAAAATATGATTTCCATCTCCAGAGTCGAAAAGGACGCCATTCAAGAAACCACCAGAATGAGACAACACGCTGAGCTCGCTTCTGCTGATGTCTCTCTTGGCTTACTTCTCGACCCTAAAGACGGAAGTGATATGTTCTTCCGAAATGTCGGACTGTATCCGGCCTTACAATCCACGATATCACACTCTCCATAGTCACAGTTGAGGCCCGCAAAGAGTTTGCGAAAGTTTCACATTGCCCATTACGCACAACGGCGCTTCATGAAGAACATAACGGACATTACAAGCCAATCTGCATATAGCGATAAGTAGCTACCTAGTTAGCTGGTCTTCATCAGTAAACGCAAAGCTACCTCTGTAACAGGCTGTAGAGGCCCATAGGTTGTGAGACGTTGAGGCTCTCATATTTTCTAGACAATCACCTCACAGATGGTGGTGAGGTTGTCAGCCTTACGAACCGGCCGCCCTTTAACCCTAGGAAGATTCCCGGTACTCATTTCTGTCAGAGGCTGAGCCGACCCCAGGTTCATAGTGCGGCTGGAAACATTAGTTCAACTGAAAAATCCAATTACCTCATCGGGAATCGAACCCGCGACCTTCCGGCTCGCAGCATAGTTCCTCAGCCAGCTCCGCTACCATGTCAATGTCATCAGTTGATAGGTAAATCTGAATTTCGCTTAACATGAAATGCCATGTTACGCAATCCATGTTATTTACGACAAACAGTTAATTGTTCCCGTGCATTTTGTTAATTTATTCCCTTGTGGTTTTCTTAAGTCGCTGTCAGAAGCTCAGCTTATACATACTGATTAGTGAATAAAGAACTGAACAATATGTGTAAGGTAGAGGTCGTGGCCTGATTCGAAATATTTTCCTAGCATCTGATTTCTATGCACTGAAATAGTAATGATGCCTGAGGTTAACACAGTGTTCCGACAGATAACCGCAGGTAGCTGTTTGGAGATATCACTACATTCGAAGGAGAGGCAGTAAATGGGTAACAAATGCATATAAAAGAACATGTGATAAGCGAACCTGGAAAAAACATTTATTTCTTGACTTATCCCCCAACAACACTGATACACTTGTCCGATCGCTTTACCAGTGCGTCGACACCCGCAGTATACAAGTCTTTTGATTGTTGTCTCAGCCACTTCCGCACCTCCGTTTCAACCTCTTCCTCAGCATCGAAATATTTGCCACCCAGCTGTGAACCGCTTTACATGACAAACACTACCCACCGTAAACAGGAAACATTTCTTTATGAATATCTTTGCATTGAGTCTTTTGCCCAACAGAACGCTGCTCTTCGGTAGTTCACGCCTCAAGCACAGCCGCCATGTTGACTACTGAAACAAACCTCTGAACATGCGCATGGGCTTCTGCTACCTAGTGATTACTGTTTTACTTTCATTTGTGACCTATTTACTGACTCTCCCTTGTATTCTACCGGTAGGGGGATCAGAAAACATCCCCTCTGAAGAGTATTATTTTTTGGGGGATATAATGCCTCCATCTTCAGGGTCGAATAAGCGTAAAAGCAGGTGGCAAGCTGACTCACGTTGGTATCTTGCTCGGCTTATTCGACCCTGAAGATGGAGGTGATATGTTCCTCCGAAACATCGTTTGAATTTCAAAGGACTACGCAGCGTTATATCCCAGAAGGCAGTAACTCTTCTTATCCACCGCTGAAACTACCTCAAATCCTACAATAGGCCCTACGTCATGACTGGATGCAAGTACGCGCGGCGGAGACTGACGGCGTCACTATTCCCGGAGACGGACGCACTATGAGCAGAACTGCAAGATAAGTTCAAGTAAAGTAAACAAGTAGGGACGTCAGACGCTTTCAGTGATACAGTGGTCCAGTTTTCTGCTGACTCGCTTGATATTCCTGCAACATGCAGACGAATCAATATTCTTATCTGTTGCTTACCCAACCGAGCCGCTTGCTAAGAAGTATGCACAATATCTCGAGATAGGAAATAATCACAACGCTGTTGAATGTTTAAATAGGCCACTTTATCACAAAACAAGCTACACTTTTATAGATTCATTCTTTTATGAAACACTATTAAATTATCTCGGAAACTTTATCTGGTATCTGAAAAGAAAAATATATATGTACACAATAATATCCCTGGGGCACGCAGTAGCACAGTTGGTTGAGGCACTGCGGTACAAGCCTGAAGATTTCTTTCCCGATGAGCTCAGTAGAATTTTCAACCGACCTAGTCCTTCCAGCGCACTATTGCCCTGGGGTCGATTCAGCCTCTAACAGAAATGAGTACCAGGAAGATTTCTGGGGACAACAGGCTGCCGACGCTTAAGGCTGACATCATCGCCCTCTCTGATCCGACTGTCTAGACAATGTGGGAGCCTCGACGTCTCACAATCCTATTTGTCTGTTACGGAGACAAAAGAAAAACAAACTCCGTGATTTTAGTCCGCAAGCGAACTATACCGACCGAGCGACCCCCACTTGTCGGCGAAGTCAGTGCCAACTTTAGCGGATAGAGGGTGTCGCCTGGTCAGCTTTACCTTTTTATATAACATCCCTTGCCACCCACTTCTTGTCTGAATCTAATCGTGGGTAACACCAACGTTCTTTTTTTCAGAAAGTGAGGGGAAGCCTGAAAATTCGCTTACAAACTTAGATAAAACCGTTTAACACTATTCTTACCGATTTCCCTTGAGCAGGGATGAGTAAATTTCACAGTTGAAGAGCCAGAGTAGGGCTGCAAGTGTACGGGCACAGTGCGATACGTCTTAGGTAGCTTCGAATGATTAATTAACTAACTCCATGGAAATTACTTCTTCTTGAGAAGCCGCCAGTCATGCAGCTGCTCAAGAGCTTCCCCCATTTTATGGAACCCGAAGGTTCATTACCGTGTTCACAAGAGCCCTCCACTGGTCCCCATCCAGTCCTGTCTCTCTAAGATCTACCCCTCCAGTTTTTAAAGAAATATAAGAAGGTTTATGGAATCACCTTACTGTGTGTGTGTATGTGTATTAATTAGTTAGTTAGTTATTTAGAGAGGGTGAGTTTCCCCATGCACCGCTACCAGTTTGATATTCTACCAGTCTCTTTACCCTACCGATAAATGGTGCGTATCATCAGTCCCGCCGAGCAAGCGAGTTCGGCCACTTGCTTAGCGGTGTCTATAATGCTTCCCCCATCTATCAGAGGCCTTAGAGACTATTGTTGGGCGGGAAACGTCCTGGAATTTGGCTCAGTGATCCCCTTTGGGGATATGAGGTTCTTTTACGTGCCGTAAAGTTACGACACGGGACACACAGCTTAAAGTCCCTCCCGGAGGACTTGTTCCCTGAATTTTTCCGCCCTTAAAAATTCGACGGCCTCCGCCGGGTATTTGAACCCGCGTACCAAGAGTCATGAGGTGGGAACGTTACCTCTAGACTACGGAGGCCGCTTGTGTGTATGTGTATCCCCTTTCGTGGCTAAGCAACGGCTCAGTATACACGTTCCGCGGCAACGAACACACAAGCAATATAAGTATCGTTGGGCTAGTCGTTTTAAATGTGGCAAGTGCCGCAGCAAGTTGGACGATTAATTCCTCCCAGACTTTCTCGTTACATTATTTTCCCGCCTGCGTCAATGTCTTCCTAGTAGTCTCTTTCCTTCTGAATTTCCCACCAAAACTGTATATGCATTTCTCTTCGCCCCATCCGTGCTACACGCCCTGTGCATCTCATCCTCCTTGACCTGATCATTACAATTACGCTTGGAGAAGAGTACAAGTTATTAAGCTCCTCATTATGCAGTTTTCACCAATCTCCCGTCACTTCATCCCTCTTAGGTCCAAATATATAGACCTCAGCACCCTGTTCTCAAACAACCTCGGTCTATGTTCCTCCCTTAATGTCAGAGACCAAAGTTTCACATCGAAACAGAACGAGAGGCAAAATTATAGTTTTGTATACGTTTGTACGTTTTAGAGAGTAGACAAAATGTTCTGTACTGAATCGTAGCAAGCATTACCCGAATTCAGTCTCGTCTTAACTTCCTCCTGAATCAGGTTTTCATTTGTTACAGTCGCTCCAAAATATCTGAACTGCGCCATATTTCCAAAACATGTTAGCAACTTTATGTCGTGACTTTGCCATTCATTTTGGTGAAGAGATGGCAAATGTACTGTACTTAGTATTCTCTGCCAACTTGCTTACTGGCGTCAGTTACGGTTCCCGTGTTTCTCTTTTGGTACATATGTTATCTCCCAATAAACTGACATCATCAGGATAGGACAGCAGCTGATGTCTTCCATTTAATTTTTGTCCCGCCTGGTTTTCATGGACTTTCGTAATGGTATATTTTCAAGAAGCTGAAACGCAATGGCTTTAAAGCATCTCCTCATTTTAGACCACACTGAATAGGCAAATTAAACAAATGTTTACCTTACCTTTCGTTTCATTTAAACACATTTTAATCATAGGTGCCCCAGACTCTATCAGAATACTGTACAGTACACCTCTCCTGAACGAATCATAGGCTGTCTTGAAGTCTATGAATAGCTGATGTACTGTCTCATTGTACTCCCATTTTTTCCAGTATCTGATCAGTGATTGATCTGTTACGTCGAAACCCACACTGACGATCCCCAATAATTTCATGTATATATGGACTTAACCTTGGGAGAAGAATATTGGAAAAAAATTTGTATGAAGTTGATAGCAGTGATATCCCCCTATAATTACTGCAGTCAGTTTTATCACTCTTCTTGTGAACTGGTACAATAATAGACTCCTTCCACTGATCAGGCAATTTTTCCTTATGCCAAATAGAAGTAATTAGCGTATGGATCTAGAATGTAATATTTCGCCTCCTGTTTGAATAAGTTCTGCCGGGCGATTTATACCGTTTCAATTTTGCAAAAGCACTTTAAACCTCAACGTCAGGTACTAACGGCGCAGCTGTATGGATTTCTGTGTGCCTAACAGCACTGACCCTATGTACATTCAATAACTGAGAGAAGTAGTTCCTCCACCTGTTCAAAATGTTATGGGAATCTGCAAGCAGATCAACATTCTCATCCTTTAACGATATACGAGTAGTCCTAGGTTGGTAACCCGCCTTAAGTTCATCTGTCCCTCTAGATATGTCTCTGACCTTCTTGTTATTATTGTGTTGCAAGCTCATTAATTTTGTATTTCAGATATTCTCTCCTTTTGTGAAATGCAACTTCGTGCCTTACACTGTTCAAATTATTCATATTTATTTCGCTTGGATCTTGTAACAATTGTAATTTGGCTTTTTCTTTGTGATCTAATAATTCTGAACATCCTTTGTCAAACCATGGCATATGCTTCTTCAATTCAGAATAACCTACACTCCATTTGGTCGCAATTTTTATATTATCCTTAACAGCTTCCCAAGCTCTATGAATACGCATATCATATAAGATTTTCGAAGCTGCGAACTTTTCTGAGACTGATGCTGTTCTCTACCCCTCCACCGCATTTATTTTCACAAGATTAAACCTCTCTATATACAATTTTTGAATCGCTCGTTTGCTTACTGCCAGCCTCTCCGTAAATTTTACGTCACGATATACGGTTCAGTATCATATTTTCTCTCGACATTAAAGTATACATGAATGCCGTCTCCTGCCAAATTATGGTCGAACTGATTGCATATCTTCGCAGCGATGATCTAATGGTCAAAATAAACGTTTACTGCTTAAAAATCAACTGAAAATATCTCCTTAAGTTCCCGTGAAAGAAATATTTTACTGTGTTGCTTGAGAAATAAAAACAAATGTTCATAAAAATTAAGAAGAAGTTCTGGGAAGAACTAACCGCCTACTTTCCTCCGCTGTTTCTGTTTTCAAGCCTCATATCATTGCTCCTCCTCAAGCTTGCCCGTCCCGAGTAGCCTACAGGCATTCGAACGCTTTTAGGGGATAGAAGGACAGCAACGTGACTCATGAGCCTACTTTTAATGTTTTCAAAAGAAGGAAAGCACGCCAAATATTATTTTTATGAGAATTTCCATAAAATCTCCGCAAGCCTAATTCGGATCTCCAGTCCTAGTCTGCTCGCCCTTCTCCTACAAAATAACACAATTTTAAAACACAGTTCCAGTGTTTGGTATTCATATTCACTAAACTTATCTCTTTTGAATATCGGCGTAAAAAGGGAAAACGGGGAGAACAGATGCATGGCCTGTCTCCCCGCCTCAACACATCAGAGCGGATATACGAGTGTTTCCCAAGCCACACGAGTTTGTCGAAATGCAAGGCGTCGGTCCTTTACGAAGAACGCGAGATTAGCCACTCCTTTCGGAAATGATGTGGTCTCAATTCCTAGTAATTATTTTATCCGACTCTCAGAGAGCGCCTGCGGCTTCATTCAGGCTTTCGAAACAGTTTAGCGAGTGTTCTGAATCTTCCGAAGAGGCTCAGTTCTCAGTATGTCCTGTACACACTGATAACCAAGAAGAGTAGTATAGGGTGTCCGGATGAAAGGTATCCAAAATAATTATATCTCAGAATGCATTTCTTATACACATTTTATGGCTTACAGCATTACAAAGGAAAACTGTCAAGTTTTTTCTTTCTCAATGTGGGCCCCCTTAGTGGTTCGGCAAATATCCAGACGATATTAGACCTCGTTCCACGTTGCTTGAGGCATGTTTGGTGTTACCGTGGCCACAACGTCCTTTCTGCGGGCTTTCAGGTGTTGAAGGCCGCTGATCTTAACGTGGTAGACAATGATCTTCGCGTAACCCCACAAGAAAAGGCCCAGTGGGATTAAATCTGGGATCTAGGAGGCCAAGCGATTGGTTCACCTCTGCCGATCTATCTCCCAACCATATCCCTCTCCATGTGATTCCTAATATGGTGACAGAAATGTGGCGGCACCCCATCTTGTTGGAGGATAGCTTGAGGTGGTAATTGGGGCAGCGCACACAGCTCCAGCATGCCCACGTACCAACGTCTTGTCACAGACTTTTCCGGAAAGAACGGTCCAATTAACTTGTCTTGCATTAAGCCGGCCCTCACGTTCACTTTAGGGGCTGCCTCTCTCCAAACTCACCTGTGACATGTGGAATTTGACTGCTCCAAATTCTGCAGTTGTGCCTGTTTACAACTCCACTGACTCGTGTAACACATCGTGCACTGTTAAACGTGGAATTGGCAGTGCCATAGCTCAAGCGGTTAGTCGCTGGCTTCCCACCGCGGAGGCCCGGGTTCGATCGCGGGTCTGGTCAAGTGGGATTTGTGGTGGACAAAGTGGCGCTGGGGTAGGTTTTTGTCCCGAGTACTTCGGTTTCCCCTACCAATCTTCATTCCACCAATTGCTTCACAATCACCCTCACCTATCATCTTGGGCTGGTACAATAGGCCAGAAATGGCCGCAGTACAAGGGACTTAGTCCCACCCCACTGGCAATAAAAATAAACGTGGAATTTGTACGTAACTGCAAGCTAGCAGCACGAATTGATTTGGGCGGACTTCGCTGGAATGCCTCTCCAATACGACTGACATTTTCTTCGGAGGTCCATGTCTTTCCAGATTTTACATGCAACAGACTACCTGTAGTCCTCAGTTTGTTGTGTTGTCCCAGAACCGAGCGCTTTTACGTGTAGGAGGCTGACGTCCATATCACGTTCTAAAACGACGCTGGACAGCCGTAGGAATTTGCAACTCTGCTAGCCACAACGCGCAGTGAACCTGTTCCTGTGGTGTCGACATCGTTTCTCAGCTCGCCGAAAGCACCAGCTGGCGCATGCGCGGAAGCCGGGCATGGAAAAAAACTTTCAGAGTTTTCCTTTCTGACAGGAACCCGGATACGTGTATGACAATTAGTTTCCGAGATATAAATTTGTTATTTTTGATACCTTCAGGCAGCGTCTACACGAGGGCACAAAATGCGTCCGTTGTAACGAATGTACTTTGCTGAGGACACCACACAGCTGCAGAATGCGGTGCGTAGTTTTGTCTGCAGTGGATCCTGAAGAAAGGGTAGCATTCGCCTGTCTTGTTTATTTCTACAACGGACGCATTTTGTGCGCTCGTGTAGACGCTGCCTTAATCCGGACACCTGTGTTACAACTGTAACCCTGGGCCGCTGCGCAGAACAGCACAATTATGAGTGCGCTCTGACGCACTTCGCTTTTCAATTCTTTGATTATATACGTGTAAGCTGAGAATGCAGAGAGAAGCATCCAATCATTAATTGCTTTTACAGGGCGTAACTGAGGACAAACTTTACGCAAGCGATCCATATACTAAAACAAGAAAAAGTGGCCTTATCACGTGTCCGGAAATAGTTAATTTGTGAGTTGTGGCTGGTCATACGGACCTTTTTTCTTTGTTGTGGTATGTGGAACTCGTGCAGTTACGCCCTGTACAAGCTTTTATACAGCGATGGCGACCTTTAATGACATCTACCACGAATAACACGCATAAAGAGACAATCGTAAATCAACTCTTCTGTGTAGTATGCTACACGTACATTTCTCATGCCCAAATCAGGGCATGTTAGTGGGGTCACGCGGTAGCGTACTTGGTTGAGGCACTATGCTAGATGCCGGAAGGTCGCGGGTTCGAGTCCCGATGAGATGGATTTTTCAATTTACCTAATCTTTCCAGCCGCACCATGGCCCTGGGGTCGACTCAGCCTCTAACAGAAATGAGTACCTGAAATCATCCTGGGAGTAAAGGGCGGCCGGCGCGTAAGGCTGACAACCTTACCATCTGTAAGCCGATTGTCTAGAAAATGTGGGACTCTCGACGTGTTTAAACCCTATGGGCCCCCGGCCTGTTACAGTGATAACTTTACCTTCTACACATAAATGCAACAGTTGATTGTTGTGCCTTGTCCAAGAAACCATAGAAATTGTTTCGTTCCTTCTCCACCAACAGAGGGTGCTGAGCTAACATGAGTTTAATCCTGAAGTGGTGTATCTCTAAAGGTGTTATAATCTTTGCAAAATGGCTGGACTGTGTGGGCTGTGGCGAGCACTATCTCCTGACATGTGATCACATTCATCTACAATAAAACTCTTTCGAAAACTTAAGCACTACAGCATGATGGCGCAGGGGGGGAGTGAATGTATAGATAACCCGTTTTCTTCGCGTCGGTACTTCTTGGAGAGGAGCGGTCAGCTTCCTGTCCCTCCCGCTTTACCCCGGGGGAAAGAGGCCCCGATACCCACTGATTACAGGCTGGGTGGGCCCTAGAGCTGGTCTGGACGACGTGAAGAGAAAATTCTTGACCCTCCCGGGAATCGAACTCCGATCCCTCGGTCGTCCAGCCCGTAGCCAGTCGCTATACTAACTGCGCTGTCCTGGATTCCTCTCAATCTTTCTCTCTCTCTCTATTATATATAAGAAACATCGCCGGTTTTGCATGAAGGTAAAAGTTGTCCCTGTGGTTAATCATTCATGCACTATGCCATGAGATACGTGGGGGGGGGGTGAATGTATAGCTGCACCATTCTTGACCGCGACACTAGATGGAAGTGAGTAGTCAGCTTCACGCTCCGGCCGCTTTGACCCCAAGGGGGAGGAGGTTGGCTGGGTCTCGGACTCTCATCAACACATTTTGGATTTTTAAACAATAAGTTTTATCAAGATTTTACAAATGCGCGATATCAGACAGTCGGTCTTTTGCGATTTTGATCCGTTTCACTACATAAGTTTTCCCACAGGATACTGTGGGCCTGTGACAGATTGTTCGTGCACCACTAGAGAGCTGCGCCCCACACTTTTGGAACCACCTGCCTAAAGGCAGGATGGAGACTCAGGAGACCGAGAGAAATATCTGCATCAAAAGGCAGGAATTGACAGGCGAATGGACAGCGCCATAATTCGTACTCCCCGCCAATTGCATTGAAATTGGACAATCAAGGGGATGGGCATGCAACGCGTACAAAATTTTAATCGGAAAATCTGAAGGGGATTATACTTATTGTGAAATTTTTGTCGTCATGGTAATATTCATATTAAAACATATTCAAGAGGAAAGACTGGAAAGCAGTTTACTGTCTGAAACTACTAACAACATTCTCTGCAGCTGATAAAATTTACATAAAAATTGGAATAATAAAATTCAAATCATTGAAAGGCTCTCCTACCGAATTTCAGCAGAACATTTTGAACTGTTTGTTGAGCACATGGTAAAGAGGTTACATCCTTCTGCTTAATTAATTAAGCATCACGCCATGAAGACGTACGGTGAAGTGAAGGTATAGCTCCACCTCTGCCCTAAATGGATGTGAATGGTCAGTTTCACGCCCCAGAACTGATTGGAAAAGAGGCTGGGTGGGCCCCAGATCCCGTCTGGACGTTATGGAGAAAAGAAATATCTCTTTCCCTGCGGGGAATTGAACCCCAATTCGCCAGTGATCGAACCCGCAGCCTAGTTGCTACACCGACTGAGCCATCCCGTCTCACACTGGACACGTGTAAATGTGAATTTGTCGCCGGCCTTATGCAAACTCTGATCAATTTTTGCCAAAGTATGTGCAATTCGTCACAGCATATACACGTACAGCTTGAAGCTGTGGTTTGCCAGTAGCTCTCGCTACAATAAAACCGTAACGATGCTGTGCGAACACAGTGCGTCGAGTGTGCTCCAAGCAGCGACTTCAGGTAGAATGCAACCACTCCACGAACCAGGGTCCGTAATGCATTGTTTAGGGAGCGTTGAATAATAAAAAGAAAGAAAAAAAAACAGCTATCCCTGTAACAGGCCGTGGAGGCCCATAGGGTTGTGAGACGTCGAGGCTCACACATGACAGTGAGGTTATCAGTATTACGCGCCGGCCGCCCTTTACCAGCAAGGAAGATTCCTGGCACTCATTTCTGTTAGAGGCTGAGTCGACCCCAAGACCATAGTGCTGCTGGGATTAGGTAAATTGAAAAACAAATCCAATGACGTCATCGGGATTCGAACCTTTGACCTTTCGGCTTGTAGCATAGTGCCTGAACTAAGTACGCAACCTTACCGAATAAAAGTCAGTTTAGGTATGTAAGTTTTAAGGTTTTCACGGCGATTACTATGAAGAAAGTCGTCTTCTGGGATCTGGCGCCGTATATTCTTTGTTTCAGCCGACGTTTCGGAGGAACGTATCGCCTCCATCTTCAGGACAGGTGAAAGGCGTTGCGAATACAGAGAGCAGTAGCTGTAATGATTAGGAAGTGAAAGGCGCGTCTTTATATAGGAAGTAGGCAGGGGGGGTGTTTAGGGAGAGGGGACCAATGGGAACAGTGAAGAGCGATTAAGGCCATATATGGTCAGGGGGCGAAGGGTGGGGGGAAACGGCCAAGGAATCCAGGAATCTTGGAGTTCAATGGTACGAAGGTTGCGGTTAGACAAGAAGAACCGGTTGGTTCTGCGTTTACCGGTTCTCACGGTCTCTTCGCTTGCGGATTTCTTATATTTTTCCTTCTACCCTGAACATGGAGGCAATACGTTCCTCCGAAACGTCGGTTAACACCACATATACACGGTGCCAAATCCCAGAAGACTGCTTCCTTCATAGTCACCGCCGTGAAAGCCTCAAATCTTACATCACCGTACCTTATACAACAATCTATACCAGGTGTCACCATATAAACCCCCCCCCCTTAAAATGAGGCCCAGTTAAGACCTTAATTGTGCCTTTAAAAGGACGGTTTATTTGCTTTCCCCCGTTTGCATCTCCGGAGGTCTGGACTGCTTCCTCTCTCCTTGATTCTTCGTCAATGTCCCTCAATGGTATCGCTTCCGAACTTCGTGACAAACTCTCATTACTGGTTTTAATATTGATATTGATAACATTTCCAGTTCCACTGGCTTCCGCAGGAAGGCTTAAACATTCCGTTTCTGCAGCTATTGCCGTATTTTGCTTTTCCTCCAACGGGTCACAACAAATTTCACAAGTCTGTATAAACCGTACAATATTACTACAGTGATCACACTGTACATTAGCACTGAATAAGTTTTGCGGTACTGGATATGTTTCCATCTGCAACTCGGAGATCTTACAACTAGCAAATTTCAGGTCTTCCATGTGCGTTGCCACATGTTTCAACTTCATATCTAATTCAATACGACTCAAGTTAATTGATGTACCGAACTGTTCACAACACTCAAATCGTGATTCCACTTTGGATAACAAATCTCCTCCGTGTTTCGAGGTATTTACTTGAACAGTGTTTTGGGTAGTCAACAGGGCTGTTTTACTGTATCCCTTACATCCCGGTTGAATACTCAACTTACCAGTGCCTCCAAGCACTGTGTTTACAGGTCCCTTTTCTGGACATACAAGCGTAATGTCATCATTAGATGGTATGAAATAAATCCATTCATTGTTTTTCTCTAACTGGGTCCAAACCGTATGTATGATCTGTACTACCCATGTATCACAATTTTTGGAATATTTAGCGGTGGTTGCAATAATTTTATTTCACATGATTCCTGCATGTGACTGTTCAACAAGGGTTGACTTTGCTTACATATGTATGCGTTTGGTTCTGCCGATTTACAGCGTCTTAATTCCTCTCGGCTTGTGGCAAAATAATATTGTCTTATTTGATCAACATAGTACAAGTACAATACTTCATTACCTGTTTCAAGGCAAACAAACCTATTTTTCTCTATACCTACTGGCAGTGGTATCAATCAAAACACCTTAAATGTACCTCTGCTGATTAAAGGTAAGCTTATTATATAACCTAATATTCCATCTTTTACGAGTATGTAAATGTGAACATCACATAGTTTAGAAATCAAACTGATTGAATCCTTGCTGAAGGTGAATGGTGCCATGGTATCTTTTGGAAATACTGAAGCACTTTTTTGTAATGTCTCCATAAGTAGATCTGGTGAGACTATTTGGGGTTGCAAAATACCATTTTGTGCGTTTAGGACGCTCTCTATCATCAAATCTAAATTCCTCTGCATGGCATCAAGAGCGCGATTAGCTCGAGCGATGTATCCCTCTACTGTGACCTTTACACTCAGTATGTTTAACTGCGTTTCCGTTTCTGAGCTAAACTTTTCCATGTAAGATTTTAAGCTAGACAATCCCTCCTTAATTGCATGGTCATTGTATTCCATGTCGGAGATAGCACTAGTCATGGTTCCTAGCGATGCCTTTATTATAGAGAGTTGCTGTTTCATAATGCTAGTCATGTCTTCGGTTTCTTCCTCAAAATGCTTAATCTGCTCATTGTAATAATCAGCATCATCCGAATCTAGGGTTCCAAATGATATCTTACTAATTTCTCCCACAAAATTTAGGGCTCCCCTAAGTCTGCGGATGTGTCCCGAATTTCCAATTAATTCGTGCAACAGTTTTTCAGTCCCCTTTACCTGCTTAAGTCTATCATTAGACAATGAAAAAAAACGATTACAGTCTGTCCAGTTCTGAACCTCAGTAGCCCGGCATAATTTACCTATAAAACTGATATACTGGCCTAGCTGCTCCGTCTCACTGTCCGTTTGCCTTAGGCAAACACAGTTTTCCACTCTGTGTTATATAACGTGGCCTCCCCTAAGAGTTCGTAATACAGTCCCGGAGAGTCATCATATCTATCTACAGAATATCCCAGTCCCTCAGCTGATGACTCCATCTCACATATTGGAAGATAAAGCGTGATCCACACTGTGAATAGCCATAATCGCCATGGAACCATCTGTAAAGAAATTTTGCTCTAAGTTCACGGCAATCCAAAAAGATTTTTTTTTTAATAAAATGGTTTTAATCGGTTCAGATGAACCTTCTGAGTTCGTTTGCTCTTCTTAATGGTGGCATTTACTCTGTCTAACCCGATAATTTCATAGGGTCCTAACCACTGGGAGTTAAGTTTTCCTCATCTCCGTCTCCTTACAGTTTCGTCGTACAGGAGAACCTTGTCTCCTACCCTAAATGTAGCCTCCTTTGTGGTTTTGTCATAATATTCCTTGCTCTTTTCTTTATGACCTATCAACCTTTCCCTGGCTATGCTATGGGCTGTTTGTAGCCTGCCCTTCAGTTCAACTAAAAATTGCCATAATTATATTGGGCACTAGGGTTCTCTTGTAGTGCTGATGGCATACACGAGCTCAAATGGCGTGTAACCTGTGGATGTGTGTACAGACGTGTTGTACACGTACACTGCATATGTACCCAGACATCCCAGTTACTCCGATCCTCATCTATATAGTGTCGTAAGTACCCCTTCGGAATTCTGTGACTTCTTTCCAAACCTCCATTACTTTATTGCTATAGTTCCCTGAACTATTTCGTTACCCATCATTCTCTCAGTCCATTCCGTACCCCCTGCTTTGAATGTGACTGCGTTACTATCGTAACATACTTTGGCCCTAGTATGTTGCAGAAAGTCTCTACCCACGATTCCATCATAGACGAGTTCCACCTGTTTATTAACGAAATGGAAGTCGAACGGAATATTTACTTCCCCTTCGTGAATACATACACTCACCACACCATGTGTTTCCACGATAGACTTTTGACTTTCACCTTTTGTTGGGGATCGAACTCGGTAGTCCCTAACAAACTTGTACTCTTTACGAGGCAAATATCAGCCCCCGTGTCCAGTAAGAACTTCAATTTTCCTGTCTTACTTTCCCGGATCTCAAACATAGAAATTCTCCAACGATTTCAAAGCAAAGTATTACGAATAATAGTTAACGCACCGTGGTATGTGCCGAACACGGTACTACACAAGGACCTAGATGTACCAACAGTAAGAGAGGAAATAAAAAAAAATCAGCAAAAAGTATAAAATCAGACTCCAGGCCCATCCGAACGACTTGGCACAAAAACTACTCGACGACAAAGGGGAAATCAGGAGGCTAAACAGATTTAAACCATCAGATTTGCCCACCAGATTCGAATAATACAACACTTAACTGCATATTACGAAGCAGTTAAAATAAGAATTGAGCATGTTCATTGGAATATGCTCACCACGTCAAGTACTCTCTTTCCTTTTGCTATATGTAAATTAACCATAAAATGTACTTATTATCCACACTTAATGGAGAGATTGTATAATTATTGGAGGAAAAAAAACTTTCCCGGACCTCTAACTCTATGTATTCTTTCCTATTTTCACTGATACAGCCTACTGAATAGCACTGACTGCCTGCCGACTGTGAGCTGACAGTCGGCCCCCGTTTCCCGCGGTCTCTGATCTTTGGCCTTCCTGACCTGCCCTTTTCCTTCCTTGATTTCTACATTCTTTAGCAAAGTGACCCTTTTCCCCACAGGCAAAGCATATGATTTCTGGCGTCTGTTTTTCTTGACGGAAAATTGGCTTACCCTATTTTCCCGTTTTGTTTTTGAAAAACACTTGCTACTCACATGTCCCACCTTATTGCAAATAGTACACTGAACTGAGCCATTAGCTTGCCCTCTATATCTTTCTAGTTTAGAAATAATGGCACTTTCCTCTTCAAGAGCGGTTTCTGCCATTTCGTCGAAATCATCGTGATTTCGGCTGCGAACAGTGGTCTGTACCCTATCGGAATATAGCCCTTGCATAAAGCAAATATTTCGCAAGCGATCCGACAAGGTTAAAATACCTGCCCTCTCTTCGTCTGTGCAATCAGTAAGCGCAGCCTCTTGGAATTTCGAACCTAATGTCTGGATTTTCTGTATCCATTCTGATATACGTGTACTATCAGATTTCCCTTGCCTAGCCTTGAACAATTGAGTCGCATGGAAATCTAGGGTACGTTTCTCTATGTAGGTGTTTCTCAGAAATCCCCGTAATTCCCCCCAGTTTTAGCGCCTCGCTCAAACTAATGTACTCTTCAGCCATGCTATCTGAACTATCTGCTTCCACAACTTGCGTATTCACTTTGTTAGACCTGGCACTCATAAACGTTTAGCAAAGACTCACCGTTTTCGTCGCCTTCTCTACGACGTGTAGTGGTGGTGGATTTTGCGGCCGGTCTTCCGTAGCGCTGGCGTGCAGATCTCGCTGTTGGGGTTCCTCTGCAGTATAACTCAACGGCTGGAGGTTGTTGACCTACCTTCTCGTTCGCTGGATGGGGACGTTACCTCGTTCTCCGCTGGCCTTTCCTTTTCAGCTGAAAATTCAGTTCTTATTAGTTAGGTTATTTATGGAAGGGTCGCCACTTTTATACGGGTTGGTCGCTTATTCCACTTTTATATTTTCAGTCCAACTTCCGGGGCTTGAATTCTAAATATTTTTCTCTCCACTATCGGCTGGCTGAATACCTCTTCGACTGCCCAGTTAATGAGCCTTCACTCAGTCAATGAGTTGTAGTACCACTGGAATTTTCTTACCGTTCACTTGACGTCTTCTGAAAGATGATATCCCACCTGGTATACCTCTTTCTCCCTTGGCGACGTACTGGGTTCAGTCTCTGGATGCAGCTACCACACAGGCCTGACACCAATGGTGTATCCCGGTGATGGGACAGACTGCAGGTTGGCAGGGTGAGCGGTTCCCTTGGGAGTCAGTGCGGGCTGTGAGAGTACTGCAACTTGAAATTAACTAATACATTTATTGATAATGTACACAGTTGTAGAGAAAACCCTGTTTGTAAGAAAATCAGTGGTCTGCCTGAGCAAGGGCAGCGGCCGACTCCTGGTATCAGACAGCTCCTGCTGGCGTTACCCTGCTAGAGTAATCTGACTAGCGTCATTCATTGCATCACCCTCGTGAGTTTTTGGAGGGTCCACAGCTGTCTTGTTCTTAGTAAAAAAACAAGCATCTTTCTTGTGACAGCACAGCTGAATGACAAAGCTCTAATCTTTTGATCCTTCCTGAAGTTAATCTCTTGATACTTTCTGTTGGTACAATTGTTTCCTCATACTATGTATCCATAAGGTACAGTCTTTTCCTCATATTACAATATACCATATAACATATTGTTATTATTATTATTATTGGAGGGGGTGGGTTTCCCCATGCACCGCGACTAATAGTCTATTGTACATCCCCCTTTGATATTCTACCAGTCGCCATACCCTACTGGTATTGGTGCGTGCTATCAGCCCCGTTCAGCCAACGAGGTCGGCCCTCGGTACTCGATGCTTCCCCCCATCTATCAGTGGCATTGGAAACTACTTGGGCGGGAAATTTGCCTGATTTTGCTCAGAGGTCTTCTAGAGACATGAGGATCTTTTACGGGACCCACGGCTAAACGTCCCTCCCGGAGGACTTGTTCCCTGAATTTTTCCGCCCTTAAAAATTCCACAACCTCCGCCGGGTTTGAACCCGCGTACCTTGAGTCATGAGGTGGGTACATTACCCTTAGACTACGGAGGCCGCTATATAACATATTATATCAATTACCTTATAAAACAATTCATTACATACTATGTATCCCCATATACCACATAGGAATTAACATATACAGCAGTTTATAGTAAGCATCACCATACCTCATGTGTCACCATACACAACAAGGCGAGGCGCAGCACGTTTTAGCGTGGGGCTATCTGAAGTCGGACGGATACGCGCTGCCGTCATGTAAACAGAGGATGGAGTCATTCATATGGTCTCGCCCATGTTTTCAGTTGCCGAGAATAACAGGAACTCCCATTTAGGTAAAAGCCATTCTGAGTTTCTTTCAATTCTGCTATTTATTGTACACATTCCTCGTACATGTTTGTTTCTTTTCTTTTGCGTAAAAGCTTATCTCCGACCACGTGACTTGTCTTATCATACTTGCAAGAGAGCGCGGGGAAGCTTATCTGCAAGATCGCCTTCTCGTATTCCGATGCTCTTGTCGTGCTCTCAGTGCTGCACCGTGCTGCATAACCTGCAGGACTATAATCTCTTCATGCCGTGAGATTGTGTGTATGCGCACACGCCTGCTGCATGTGGTATTAATTCTGCCGGTAGGGGGATCTGCCAACAATAGTCTCTCTGTCATCATTTTTACGAAAGACGCTTATTTAGAAGACCTTCTTGAAACCTGTATTTTGGGCAATTTTCGATAAAAACTTCGGACTTGACATCAAGAATTCTGAAAGGTTTTTTTTTAATTTGCTTATGGGGGGGGTATCCAACTGGGTCCACTCGCCACGGCGGCCACTGATTGGCGTATTGTAGCCTGCCCCAGGTGATTATGATGATGGAGAATTTGGCTGAATGAAGATTGGCAGAGGAAACCAAAGTACTCAAAGAAAACTCGCCCCAGCACACTTTGTCCATCACAAATCCCACTTGATGAGACCCGGGATCGAACCCGGCCCGCCGCGGTGGGAAGCCAGCGACTAACCGCTTGAGCTATACCGCGGCCTATTTCTGAAAGGTTTGCTTGGTTTTACAAAGTCCATCCAGGCGAATTCCGGGGTAGTCCGACAAACTCAAGGTGAATTCGTGATATTTCTGCGACGGTGTTCTCAGCGTTACCTGGAAAGAAGAGATTCCAAATTTCAGTAACAAATGGCAAAAACCTCTGGCTCAGTGCTGATTCTTAGCGCGTTTTTCTACAAGTTATCTCAGTTTCTGAAAAGTGCTGCAGAAAATCGCTGATTTAATTGGATGATTTTGTCTCCTAACAGTAGAATCCCCCCCCCCAGGTCATACAGCGCATACCGGACTGCTCAGCAGACTTAAGTCGCGATGCAATAAGTTATACGTTTCAAGTCTGAAGTGTGTGGTGTGTAGTTCTCTGCCTGAGCTTATGACACCTTCGATCATAGTTCAATGAGTTCTACTACTTTAGTCTAGCCAAAAATAGCGCGATATTCAATTTAAGTAAACCCAGGCCATAACACAGAAATATGCAAAGACCTTTACTTTGCTTTAAGATTATTTTTTCACGGTTGCCAACTTTCAAAGCGCTAAAAATTGAAATACTCATGATGGTTGTCTTTTGTGTGTGAGTGTGGATGTGTGTGTGTGTACGTATGCGTATATGTGAGTGATTTATTAAAAAAATTCTGTGGGATTGCCTTACTTACCTCCCCCCCCACTACCACAGGAGATATCTGTCACACTTGAGACTTGGCTACCCGGCTCCTCACTTCTCCTGATGGAGACAGACGCACTGATTCAACGCGTAACGAGCAGGGAGCGGCACATCATGGCGGACCACCTCAGCTTATATTTGTAAACTTCGTATCTAAATGATATTTACTGCTCGCTTCAAGATGATCACTGCTGTTTTATCAAAGACAACAACCCTAATCCATTTCTCTCCTAACGTACACCAATTACACTTTCAAATGGGAATAGTGAAATTATCGTAAATGATTTAGGATGCAAATGCTTGGATTGTCCCAGTTTCTTTACACCACGTGACCACTCTAGAATCCACCAATCACAAACTTCATTCTTGGAATGGTCAAAAACCTCGCGCAGGCAACACTGGCTCAGAAATTAGGAACTGGAAAGCACATCTCATTTACATCGGACAAAATTAAAATATTGCGGAAATTTGCTAGATGTAAGGAAGTTACAGTTTTCTGGGACACAGGTATGACACCGTAATATCTGGCAGAAACACTGCCTTCCAACGCCTAACGTAAGTTAATTTAAATATCAATACTGTTTGTCTGATTATGAACTCGGGACAGGAAGTTAAATAAACTGGAATATAATTTTGTTATTTTAATGGCCACTCTTTCAGCGAATAACTTACGCTCTAGATAGTATCCTCGCGCTTGGAATAGGCTTCACAGGCGACCAAATGCGGTGGACAAAAAAATGAACATATTACTTTTCACTGCCATCGCTGAACTAACATAATAGATATCTTTAACCCTAAAGCGCCGGTTTAATTCCCACAGTGCCAAGCCACCATTTTGTGTTGCCAGAGCTATTCCTCTTTCAAGGCAAATTGTGCGTAGGCCTATGACCTCCCTGAGTCCCCATAAGCAGAAAGAAACGTCTGGAACGCTTTCTTCCATTGTAGTTGAGATACCACACCAACAGGTTGCACATGTACATATTTAAGATATAACAACGTTTGCAGAGATCGAAATTTACGACACTTGGCAATTCTAGGGTTAGTTATGTGTCCGACTAACTATCCGTATGTAGTTTTTTTTTCCATTTTTTATTTTTTTATTGCTAATTGGGTGGGACTAAGTCCCTTGAACTGCGGCCACTTCTGGGTTATTGTACCAGCCCCAGATGATAGGTGAGGGTGATTGTGGAGGAATTGGTGGAATGAAGATTGGCAGGGGAAACCGAAGTACTCGGAGAAAACCTGCCTCAGCGCCACTTTGTCCACCACAAATTCCACTTGACCAGACCAGCGATCGACCTCGGGCCGCCGCGGTGGGAAGCCAGCGACTAGCCGCTTGAGCTATGGCAAGGTCATCTGTCTGTAGTTACTACCTACCACCACTAGGTGGTTAGTGGCCGGCTTCCCAACGCGGCGGCCCGGGTTCGACCCCAGGTGAGGACATGTGAGATTTCTGATGGACAAAAGGCAGTGGGGCAAGTTTCCTCCTAGTACTCGGGTTTCCCCTGCCAGTTCTCATTCCGCCAAAAGCCCCATGTTCATCTATCATCTGTGGTTGATACAGAAGGCCAACTAGTGACCGACGTACAACGTGGACTCTGTCTCACCGCATCCCAAGAGAATTGAATTGCATATCACCACGGCATGAAATGAGATTAATGAGGTTGACTGAGCTAAACGCTTATTATAAGCTAAACACAGAAAATGAGGTATAGGGAGAAAGACTAATAATAAACATAGGAATTTTCAGTTACCATCAACTTTAGGAAGTGTGGGGGCTGACTTTGGTGTAACAACCTGGCTTAAATGCCACCTCTTTCCCTCGAGCTGAGTTCTCCCTGTGGAGCTAACTAACTCGCTCTGCTAGTCAAGATACTGTAGGATATTTGCTCAAAGCAACAACTGGAGCCAGAGAAACAGCTGTTGATAGCGAACGGCTCTGAAATAACATTCGTTTCTAGGCAACGGCCGCGAAACAAAGCGCACAACGTCCGTTGCTAGGCAGCAGATTCTTAATAAACAACTGAACATGAACAGAAGAACGGTGTGTTCTGTGCGGTCCGTGCCGAGATGTTATAACCGGGAGAGCAACTAGTTCAGTGTTCAGTTGAAAGTCAGGCTGTGAAGAGAAGACTTTGTGTGTGCTGTAGTTGTGATGATATTTGGAGTGTGTAATTCCGTGAGACTGTTATAATTACTTGTAGTTACGATATCTAAGTGGCTAATAAATTCAATATCCAATCCAAAACCCTGTCGGGAATCACTGTAACATGTGACCCACATTCTCCACCTTTTATGGAAACCGAATGTTTATTGCCGTATTGAAAACAGCACACCACTGGACCCTATCCTGAGCCAGCTAAATCCAATTCACAAATTTCCCTCCAGAACTTTATAAACAATTACCGGCCCCGTTCGTTGACCGGTCTTGGTTCTCACATCGTGATAGTGTTCCACGGGACACAAATTACGGAACTCCCTATAGCCTAATTTTCTCCCGCTATGCATTTCCTCCCTCTTAGGCCAAGATTATTCTCAGTACCCTGCTCTCTAACACACTCAGCCTATGTTTAATTTTGCTCAACAGTAACTGAGTTGCACTGACTGATTAAAAGTTATTTCCAAGAACCAGCTCCTGTAACCGGCAAGCATGTACACAATAAGCACAGACACAAATATAGACATAAATAATAACAGCAAGCTGACGAGGATTCCATAACGAAGAGGTATCCTCCACAGGAACCATTTTCTATCCAAACACATAAAAACCTAATAAGAGTATTAGCAGCGTTGGTAAACCTGAGTGAAGGGCTGAAACTTATGAATTACTTATGGAACGAATGGAAAATTCTCCCAGTTAATTGAACTGGTATACGAAGTTCAACACAGTGAGTTTATTTTGATTTTTGGGAAAATCAAGCAAAAATAAAGCATAAAGTCACCGTCGCCTGGAATAAATCATTGTTCATTTTAAACATTCGAGAATTAAGTTATAATTTCGTTTTGGGCTGTGCTCGACAATTCGGCCTATCATGTTCCAAACCCTGACCAATCACGTGCTTCACTGTCCTTATTTTTAACCCTCCGTTCTCTGCTTTTCCACAGGACGTACTACAGGTCGAAAGTGCTGCAGCCTGTGCCAAGACTTCGGAACTTGCCACGGAAACTAGTGTACAAGTTTAATCCGGCCGTCATCCAGAAGGTGGCAGCAATGAAGCTCTCCTCTAGCACATTCAGCGGCAGAGGATTGAACTATAATACCAACAGTAACAAGTGACGGGCGCTTGTCAGTCATTTGGTAGACGAGGGACGGCAAAAGCAAAGTTTACAGAAAATCAAAATAAAATTGTCGTAAAGCAATAGCTCATAAGTGAGCTATGAAGGAGTGTAGCTGACTTTCATGTTTAGCAGGGCCACAAACGGGTGGTGACCTGTAGGATTCAGTTACAGAAATAAAATCAGGGAGGCTTGTCTCGTTTATTTTTATCAGCAGTTCCCAATTACTGCATTCTTGTGCGACTTCTTCACGTACATTCCTAGAGACTCTGAAGCATGATTATTATTTGAATTCAAGATTCTAATACAGAATTAAACGGTATCACACAAACCCAGGCTTGCAAGTTCGTGATTTTCGTATGAAAACGTTGGAAAGATGTTAAAACGAGTAAGATAAAGAGCAGCATGTTCTGTAACAGTAACTTACTAGGCATGTAAACAAAAATGAAAATTTCCACCATATCAGCCTGCCAGAACAAGCCAAAATCTGCCCATGAACATTCTTTCAAAACGTTCCTTAATATTATGAAATTGGCCTTTGGTATACTAATCGGAGCATTTCAAATTCGTATACGAAATCAGCTCGATTATATCCAAATAAATACGCAAACTTAACGGCAGCTGGGCGCTTACTGGCACTACATCTGGTGTCCAGAAAGTGGACTGTTTCAACTTTGACAGGGTTAAGCCACATAGCCGTCAAAGTAGGTAACAGCTAAACCCATCAAACTATACCTACCGCCTAGGATTAAAAAACTGAAGTGAAACGAAGCGTTTTGCGGATGCCCTATGCTCCAGTGGGAGCAACGGGAATAAAGATAGACAGACGGACATACAGGATACAAGCACACAAAACTGTCACGATTAGACTGTGTTTACGCTGCCATGATACAGTTTACAGTCCCTTGAAGAACAGCGATCACTGCATGTACAAGCTGCTTTTAACGTTTTAAAAATTCCTTTATAATTATTTTCCATTACAGCATTACCCTGGTTAGTCTTACAAACTCAGACAGGAATGTGTGGTAGAGACCAAATTTTTAAATATTATTCAGGTAAACTATATATTCGTAGGGATCTGGGAGCGGTCATCTCAGCTCGGCTTGCCGCTCGCTTCTATTAGTGCCTCTGAAATATCTGTCTCCGACCTACACGGCGTCATAAGCCAGAAGACATTCACCGCCGTGAGAACCTGAGAACAGCCACTCTTACAAATGTTCGAAGTTTTGCAAGAAAGTGGGGGGGGGGTTTAGACAATTTCGCTTAGAAACTCACGTTTACGCCGTTCTAGGCAGTTCTTTACTGATCCCTTTATAGTATTCAGATAGAAGAATACGTTTTAAAGTACGTTCAGTGTTTCCTGTTCATGTTTTATGTATTTTTCTCTTCTTCAATTTTTACTTTTTTAAAAATACTGGAAGGGCTCAGACACCTGACTAGCTCCGCGTGCCAATGCATGCACACTCGGGAGTCTGTAGGGAGGGCGTCATGCTCGCAGACCCCTGCTGCGCGGAGAACTTAAGGCGCCTCTTGAATAACCTGAACAGCCCTCGTTATGGACAACGACGAAGCAGAGGCAGCAGGAATTTAACGAGTTATTATCACAATAAATAACTGAGTTACGCTTCACTCAGCGAACCCGTCAACTGTTTTATATGTGAAGGACGTATAAAATAACGACAGAAGGGGAAGCTGAAGGTGTAACTCATTCAGTGTCTTTAGAATGGCTGGAGAAACATCTAGAGGTGCTAACAAGTTAGGAAAAGTATACACAGCTTAATTTCTGCATGTACACTCACTTTTAATTAATTATTTGGAAATCAGCAAGTCTTATAAAAAATATTTGTCATGGTTAAAAATCCGGAATTATATTGAGAGAAGAAGTTGTATAGAAAAAACTGCAGAAGATGAGACGAAAACGACGGATATGCTATGAACATGTTCGTGTAATGAAGACAGACAAATACCATGCTGCCCAACGGATTGCAGCTGAGCAAGGCGCTGGAGGTCGGAAGGCGAGGGGTATACAGTAGGATGGAACGGAATCTATGAGAGAAAACAAGTCCTGCCTGAGGAAGATGCAGAAAACCACGAGAGATGGAAACTTGTGGAGAGTAGCCACTAAAGGGGAAGAGTGTGGAAGAAATATAAAGAAAAATTGTTCACGTTTCTCTACAATATATATTAGAAAGGTTTTGGCCCCAAAAAATATATGCATGTGGAAATACATGTACATTTTCATGTGAAAGCCCCGTTACTTTTGTCCGGTCTTTAACGACAATTGGGAAGTGTTAATACATTTTCGGTAAATTCCCAAAAAACCCAATTTCATAAAAACATTTTCATGAGTTCTTGAGTTATTACACGTGGAGAGAGAGATACGGCGTGAAGCCTAACTGGCACATTCTGTCAGACGTTCGTTGCGAACGCTGGATCAACTGGGTCAGATTGTTGGGAACGGGAACATGTCCACAAATATTAATTTGACAGAAGAAAAAATCGCGTTTCTCGAAAACACCATGAATTAGAAAGATAAATTTTCTGCCGACAGAATAGCAACAGACGCGCATACGATCCAGCTGGCTAAGATACAAGACGTTTCGGGAAGACGTGCCCTTGTTTCATCTTAGCTGACTTGCAGATAATACAAACATCGATCTGACAGTAAGTAGTCTCTGAGTCTGAGTCACTGTCTGTATCCCAAAACATGTTTATATTAACGTATTACTGGATATCTCCTTCCAGAGATTCCTCGAATACAGTGACATATTGTGGCGCACAGAACCGCTGCTAAGTGGTGACTGTAATCAGCGGCCGCTGCTAGGTAACGCCGGCAATATATACACATGTAACAATAGAAGAACGGAGTTACGCAACCCGTTTCTAAACAACGGCTCGTAAACACGTTCCCGCGGAAACGAACACGCAAGCAACAATAGAAGAGCGATGCTTTCGATGTGGTATGCTCCAAGGAGTTATTTTGAAGATAATTAAGTTGGCAGTTCAGTTGAGTAAAGTGAAGTGAAGCGAAGTGAAGTAGTTGGTTGCTGAATGAGAGAGTTCAGTTGAGCCCTGCAAGGGAGGCTCAGAGGAGATGGCGCTATAGTTGAGTTGACAGCTGAGCGGAGTCTGCTTGCGGGATATTCACCGTAACGACGTGAGCGTAGGAAGCCAAAAAAATCACCGCTGTTCGAAGCCGTTGCTAGGGAACAGCTATTGAAAACACAGCAGGCTGGAAAAAGGCTTAATGGATGCTGTGGTGATTTGTAAAATGTGGGGCTTAGCGATAACGCTGTAATTACTTGTAGTTCTGAGTGGTGTGTATAAGTGGTCAATAAATCCATTCACAAATCCATACCCCGTCTATAGTCACAAACTCCAGACTGTTAACTGAAGCATGAAGAGAGATGAAACAGGCAGAAAGATAACTGTTTTATCAGATGATGAGATTCACCAAACTTTGTTCTCCTTAAGTTCACGCCATGCACCCACTTCCTTCTACGTTTACACAAAGAAAGTAACAGCAAAAGCTCTTCGTCGGACTCATCGCTGGACTTAGTTGAGTCAGCCTCTCAGGGCCGCACCTCAAACCCATGAGAGGTTCTTAATTACCCAATTATCGCAGTGACCGCTTCCCAGGAACAAAAGACATTCCCCATAACCACATAGACCTATGCCATTAGGCCGCGCCATAGCTCAAGCGGTTAGTCGCTGGCTTCCCACCGCGGCGGCCCGGATTCCATCCCGGGTCTGGTCAAGTGGGATCTGTGGTGGACAAAGTGGCGCTGGTGCAGGTTTTCTCCGAGTACTTCGGTTTCCCCTGCCAATCTTCATTCCACCAATTGCTGCACAATCACCCTCACCTATCATCTGGGGCTGGTACAATAGGCCAGAAGTGGCCGCAGTACAAGGGACTTAGTCCCACACCACTAGCAATAAAAAAAATAGACCTATGCCATATGTGCGATACATACATAAGAGACAAACCCATCCTCTCGTCTGAGAGGCTGTTACATAAGGACTATGACCGCAAAATCTCAGTTGCAGAAAGAAAAAATTTGTGGTCGTGGACCTCAAGGAGTTGGGGATAAGACGAACTCACTGGCGGTAAACCGCAAGTCGTAAAGTAACTCTGAGTCTGAGTTCAGTCGGTCAGTGGAATGGAACGAGTTGGTTGGTGAGTGAGTGAGTTAGAGGATGCCTGCAGTTCAGTCGTTGTGAGCTCTTTTCTTAGAAGGTGGTAGCGGAGGCACAAGGACAGTTCGGGAACCCAGACTGGTGAAGACACAGCAGACTGAAGAGATTTAGTGCCTGTTGCAGAGCGTGTGAATTAGCAATGGCGCTCTAATTACTTGTAGTTACGATCCGTAAGTGTTAAAAAAAATTCAATTACCAATCAAAACCCCATATATAGTCACATTCCATAAATTACGTTACAATGGGAATAAATTTTCTAGTGTTAACAAGTTTCATTAACGGAAGGTATATTCTGTCACGAAAAAGCTAGCATTATTTTCTTCCAGCGTATCGTGCGTATTCTGTGAATACTGATAATATTTTTATATGGGTATGAGAACTGTGGTCTACTACATAGAAATGAGACTGTTTATAATTATTCCTGGGAGATGAAGTTAATGTCAGTATCGACGCGTAATTGGGTAATATGTAGGACAGAAAAGAAATACGGGCTAGGAAACATTGGCACTAACCTCTTCCGCACCGGCTTCAATATAATTTCTGGCGTTACTATAAGCATGCCATTCATACTAAACTTCTCTGTACCTTATCAGGAATACTGATATTGTGACGAATATGAACACTGCTAGCCAAGCGTTCTGTAAGCACGTTCCCGTTGCAACGAATAAACGACGAATAGTCCATTGCTGGGCAACGGTTCTGTAAGCACGTTCCAGCGACAACACAGAAAAAAACAAGTAACAGATGAACTGTAAGACAAGGTGACTTATATTCGGTTCGCCCCGAAGTTATGGAAGGGCCAGTTCAGTTCATTTGCGAGCGAGCCGTCCCTCGGCATTTGTCACTCGTCCTTAGTGATTCGTCACAGTCGCAGTGGAAGAGAAGCTACCCGTAGTCCAGTAACGAATGGAGCGAGTCTTAGGTAGGTACTGATTGTGAGCTGTTATAATTGATTGTAATTGTAAAGGAGGCAATAAATTCAATCATCCAATCCAGAACCCCAGACACGTGACATTTTGGTGTCAGAAGTTGTAACGACCGTAAATTCTTGACAGTATTGTGGAATGATTCCTTCGATACGGTTTGTTTTTCAGATGGCCGCCACTGTAAGCATGCAATTACAGATCGATGTGGAAGCTGGGACAAGGTACAGCTTCGAGGAACTTGCTGAGTCAGCTTGCATGCGCCTTCAAGGATGTACGTGTTAGAACTCTCGCCAAATGAGTTACCTGAGTTGCATTAACTTGTCTGTCTCATAGTCATTTCACGGTCACAGCAGATATGATTATTGCTCGCTGATCTGTTATACAGACTCACTCCTGTCACTGTGTAATTAAATCCAGTCAAATAAAAACTCTCAGCGAATTTCATTACTTCGAAAAACAGTTATAATGAAACAAATAATCAGTGTCAAACAAAACTTAGGAGTTATTATTATTATTATTATTATTCGGAGGGGGTGGGTTACCCCATGCACTGCGACCATTTATTGATCTCTTGTGCGTCCCCCTTAAACTCAGGAGTTACGTCAGGTAATGTAGACCTATAGTCCGAAGAATTGACGCGAGATGTCTCAGCTTGGAGATGGCATGTGCCCTCACGCGTCGAAAAATTCAGCATTTCAAGTTCTTTCCATCGCGGAGGAATACATATTTATTGTGCGAACCATAAGGAACACACAGATACACTGCGTGGGCAGAATGCAGAATTTTTGTATATTAACGCAAGTGGTACATATGACAACTACTGGTATTTAAACGGTTAAACTGTGTAGCAATTTGGTACCACTTCTGACTTGAATTCGGTAGGTGCGTGGGTCGAGTTTGAGCTGGTTCGCTGTCTGTGACGTCCGACGTCATGAGTGGTTCCTCTCAGACTTTCCAGCCGAATGACTCGATAGCATCTCAGATCAGGCCACAGCTTCGCTTACATCCGTTCTAATCCATTATATGTCAACTTTCAGTCATTCGGGGCTACGTAACACACCTTGTTGATAGCGGCGTTAAGTAATCTACAAATAAACAAACAAGACCTCGACAACTGATATACGAATGTGACCTTGACGAGGGCCGACGCTTGTAGCTCTGTACCAAGAACACAAGACAATAGGCAACTCAATCAGCCACGGGTTCATTGCACATTCCATCCACTTGTTTCATCGTGAGCAAGTCTTACCGTGGGATTCCTGAAAACAAAACGCGAGCGCAACACGAAGATTCCCACAGCTCTGGTTTAACGACACTGGGGATGAGATTTCAGCGGAGTGAACAAACTAACAGCTTGGAGAGCTCTGTCTTCTGGTTTATAACACCGTATAGACCGGTGAAAGTCAACCTTCCGAAACGTCGGTTAATTTTTATCAGAGTACAGGACGTTTTATCCAACAAGACAGAACTCACTGAGCCCACAAATCAATGTTTTAGTTAAACTGCCCGAGCCAAAAATTTGTAATCAAAGTATAACATGATCACCCCCACATAATAAAAAAATAGAAATAAATGAAGGAATAAAAACAAAAACTGATGGGAATAACCCAAAGCACAAGAATAAACACCAGAGTAATATAAACCGCGTTGTCTATAAGAAAAATATACAAAGTATAACAGCTCTAAGGAAAGGCCAATATGCAACCCCTGATCCAGACACCAGACTACTAAGCAATCTAAGCTCCCCCCCAAAGATTTAGGGCTCCCATATTGCAAGCACTCAACATACTCCAGCTTACTAACTAACCAGGACTACCGAAACGCTCATAAGAAATAGCAGCCAAACAGAGCAGACCAGAAGAACACAGACCATGGGGGAAATTGTATCTTGAAGCTATTCACTGCATCTGCAGCTGCTAGATCCTTCAGAGATGTTTAAGTATTTCCACCGTCCTTAAGCTACGAAAATTACATTCGCACTGAGTGTATGTTGCTGTCTTGTCACAAGAATTCAGGACAAAATCATGAAATAAAGATAAGACACAGATCCTGCGAAAATGTGGCGCAGTTCAGATATTTGCGAACGACAATAATAAATCAAAGCTCGATTCAGGAGGAAATTAAAAGGAGACTGAATTCGGGTAATGCTTGCTACCATTCCGTCCAGAACCTTTTGTCTTCTCGTCTGCTGTCCAAAAACATAAAGGTTGGAATTACAGATCTATATCTTGCCTGTGGTTCTGTATGGATGTGAAACCTGGTCTCTGACATTAAGGGATGAACATAGACTGAGGGTGTTTGGGAACAGGGTGAAGTGGCAGGAGGTTGGAGAAAACTGCATAATGAGCTTCATAACTTGTACCCGTCTCCAAGTATAATTAGAGTGATCAAGTCAAGGGGGATCAGATGGTACGGGCATATAGCACGAATGGGGGAGAAGAGGAATGCGTATAGAATATTGGTTGGAAAGAAAAAATGGAAAGAGACCACTAGGAAGACCAAGACATAGATGGGTGGATAATATTAGAATTTATAGAATGGGGTGGTGTGGACTGGATCGATCTGGCTCAGGACAGGGACCAGTGGAGGCCTCTTGTGAACATGGTATGGAACCTTCGGGCTCCATAAAATGCTGGGAAGTTCGTGAGTAGCTGCACAACTGGAGGCTTCTCATGAAGTTACTTAGGAGCAGACTGAACTCGCGGATGCTTCCTGCTAATCAGCTGAGAACGGATTTGCCTTCCTGCCCATTATCTGAGCATGTAAAAGTAATAAACACAAAACTAGAATTTTGTGCATCGCTTTGTATGGGGGTGAAGCTGGGTTTTCGCGTTAAGAGAAGAACTCTAGAGTCAGAGTGTCTGATATCAGGGTGTTAACAGAAACATTTGGATGTCAGAGGGACGAAGTAACAGGAGGCTGGAGAAAAAAAAAATCGTGATTTATATTCCTCACGGAATATAATTAGAATGAGTAAATAAGAGATGGGAAGTGCACGTAGTACGCACGAGAGCGTACACAGTAGTTTTGGAGATATGTTAATGTAAGAGATCACTTGGTTTGGATGGGAGGATAACATTAAATGTATCATAGAAAAAATACAATGGGAGAATTTGGATTAGTTTCAACATAACAAAAAGTCGTTGGCTCTTGTCAACAGATAATGTGTTTCGAGAGTATTGTCATAATTTATGGGCGTGATTATAGACGGGGTATTGACTGGTGAATGCATTTATAAAGCGATTATAAATCCAACTCGGAACTACCAGCAATTAAAATGCCACGCTAATCTCCACACTTTACAAGTCACTGTTACAAACACGAGCCTGCTGTGCCTTCACCAGCCGTTCCCTAGCAACGGCTTTAACAGTGGAGATTCTCCAGCTTTCCGCGCTCAGGTCCTTCCTGTCCGGCGGATATCCCGCGAATGAGCCCTCTCTCTCTCAGTTATCAACTCAACTATAGCGCCATCTCTTCTCAGCCTCCCTTGCAGAGCTCAACTGACTCGATCGCCTCATTTACCTTCTTTATAAACACTTTGCACGGACCGAACAGAAAACGCCGTTTCCAATGATCAGTCTATTGTCGTAGACGCGTGTTTACCCATCCGTTGCCTATAAACTTGTTGCATCACCGTTTTTCTATCGTTGCGTGCGTGTATGTAGCGGGCGTTACCTAGCAACGGCTGTTAACAGAATCACCGCTTAGCAACGGGTCTATACGCAACGGTATAAAAGGCTGGGTGGTTCCTGACTCGATGATAAACTATTAGCTTCTCAATAGTGACTCAGCTTCGCCATTTGTCAGGACGAGAATCGTCAAATAATATTTTGACGCGAAGTCTTCACGGACAGACATACACAAACTAGCAGGCGTACGAGGGCACGAATTGTGTTCAGAACGGGACCACAAGTACACTAATAAAGAGTAATAATGATAAAAATATGTCTTAACAAAGAATAGATGGCGAAGATATGGAAAGTCAAGTTATCACGAAGAAAGGGTCAAATAAACTGCAAAACAGAACAGGTGAAAAGGCGAAAGAAAAGATGTAAACAGAGGGATATGGTGAGGACGAATCTCTCACGGACAACATGAGGAAAGAGGGGTAAACTGACGCGAATGTTGTGACGGTGATGAATTTGACAACAAAATGACGATCATACGAATAATACTGCATAGAAGTGAATACTCACTTTGAATTCGATATTTCATAAAACGTTTAATCTGCTGTGCAGTTATATTCCCGGAAACTGGACACCTCAGTCGGTTTAAGGACCATGCTACGGGCAGGAGAGCCGATTTCTCGGTGCAGTAAGAAATCTCTTCACAGCACCCAAACCGACTATGAGCCCCATCCTGCCCCTATCCGTGGCCAGCAGGGAGCGTGAAACTGACCATTCACCACAATATGTACCTCCACGCCATCCTACGTGCTCATGGCTCGGTGACTAATTAAGCACAGGGACCCCATATTTAGGGCAACTTAACTGCCTCCGTTCTCAGTTTCAAGTCTTCTTCACACACTGCACGTCCGGCTGTGACGGATTTGCATAAGAGAGCGCGACAGGCGCGCACGACACAGTAAGTAAGTAAGTAAGTAAGTAAAATAAGTGACCTATCTTGTCAACCTACCGCTGAAATACAGAGGTCACTATCCTGGGAAAGTTGGTAACACAGCGTGAGAAACTTGTTTCTGAAAGGTTGTCAACCCTTAGTTTAAAGATGAAAACGTGACAGATCGAAGGCTTAGGTCACGATGTCTTCAATGTTACTGAGTGAGAAGTCTCCATGTAACAAGCACTGCTGACTTCAGGTACCTGTAGCGGCTGGTAGGGTCGAACGGTACGAGGGACTGGGAACGATGTAGAAGGAAGCACTGGTGGCCCGAAATTTTCCTGGAGGGACTGCAGTAGACCACGGAATACCTCACTCCTGATAGCCGGTGTCACTGCCGATGTCTGAACCAAGCACCCCTTGAAATCTGTACAAAGCGCGGCATATATTCCGCTGAAGTTGAAACTTCAATATTTTCTTTCTGCCGCATCAGTCAGCAGTCCTGGCGTGTTCACGAAGCCACTCTTCTCTCTTCCCACTGTGCTTCGTGACGAGCCCACTTGACAAACTTGTGCTCCTCTCACATACCAGATAAGTCTTAGTTCCTCAAACTGTGGGTCGCGACACAAATTAAGAGTATTTGCCAAGTTATCACGAATTATTTAAATTTTAATTGCATCAGTGCACAGTTGTAGAAAAACCGCAATATTGAATGCAGATGCTTTCGGAAGATGTAGCTGCAACAGGCGAAATTATAGGAACATTCTATAGCTTACTGTGGGTGCAGAGAGGCTGTAAAGCTATTTAGGTTCCTGCTGACACCGTACAGCCTGACAGGGACCTGTAACTCTGAGCAGACCTGCGCGTTTCGCTCACCAGCAAAGTGGGGGAAGCTCCGCGTATATTTATATATTATTTCAGGCAGTCGCGGAGTTACAAAGTTTGAGAACCCCTGACTTGTGGGGTGAAGCTCCATTTAAATGGATCCGGAATGGGAGGCCCCGTTGTGGGGTCTGTCCCTGCTTGGCATTCAGGAGGACACGTGTGTCCCACACCCTCAAGGCCGTCCGTGATGGTCATTCCACACGACATGTGCCTCCGCAGTGCACTCACAACTGTCACATTTGGCAGTCTGCGGACGCGGACAGCGAGCGAGTCTATGTCACGACCGAGTAAGTTTCTTTAACGCCCACTGCACGCCCAAATCATTCACTTGCCGGAGCGTGAAGCTGACAGGGACGAGGTTACCCTGCGAAGTGTTCGCAACCAAGCTCAGCGGTACAGCGGCCAAGCGAAGAACGGAACTACCAACGAATTCTCGGCAGAGCCCAGCGTCACTGAGCCTCCTCTCCAGTCGATACCGGCGCTTGACGCTGGCCGTCCACCTACATGTAGTTCCGAGGCCACGAATTCGTAGACCTACGCCTCCACTCCGCCATATCCTTTATGGCATAGCGCTTAATTAAGCGCATAAACAAGCTTACTTTAAAACTGCGCCATAGCTCAAGCGGCTAGTCGCTGGCTTCCCACCGCGGCGGGCTGGGTTCGATCCTGGGTCTGGTGATGTGGGATTTGTGGTGGACAAAGTGGCACTGGGGCAGGTTTTCTCCGAGTACTTCGGTTTCCCCTGCCAATCTTCATTCCACCAATTGCTCCACAATCACTCTCACCTATCATCTGGGGCTGGTACAATAATCCAGAAGTGGCCGCAGTAAAAGGGACTTATTCCCACCCCACTTGCATAAAAAAATACTTTACAATTACTCCGCTCTAATATGCCATCATGGTTTCTTTGTGGGCTATTTTACGACAATGTGATTACCTACATAGCTCAGTAGGTATGGAAACTGGATACGGACTGGGCGACAGAGAGGTTTGAGTTCGAGTCCCGGAAAGCTCAAGATGTTTCTCCTGTCCGCAGTTGAGTACAGTGGAGTGAATTGAGTTGGTTGGTGAGTTAGGTAGAGGACTGCTGTGGTTTAGTCCTTGTGAGATGTTGCTGTGAGAAGATGGTAGCTGAGGAATGGGGATATTTCGGGAACCCAGAGTAAGAGGAACGTCCGCCGTTGAAGCCGTTACCAGGGAACGACTGGTGAAGACACAGCAGACTGAAGAGACTTGGTGCGTGCTGTAGTCAATTGCAGTGCGTGTGAATTAGTGACAGCCCATCCCACTATTCCGTATTTGGAGGTCCTAATAAATTAGATGAACAGGATAAATTGTCTTCGTGTAATATTATTAATTATGCTGGGCTGATGCTAGTCAGAATTATATTCCGCGAAACTTTCAAGTGCAAACCTCATCTCCTCTCGCTCCCACTTTGGAGCATACGGCGGATTTCTCAGTTTCATGTCACTTTTACAGACAGTAGCACTGCTTGGAATGGTGACCAGTTCGTCCCAAGGCCTCTTACCTAAATACAGCACAACACAAAAAGAATAAACGCATACACCCACCAAACATTCATGCATCGTGTGGGATTCGAACCCACGCTCCCGGCTTCCGGACGAGCGAAGACAGTACATGCCTTATACAGCTCGGCTACCGTGACCGTTCAGTAAGTATGGAGACCAGATGCGTATATGGACGGACAGATCAATACAGTTTCTCTTCTTGCATTCACTTCGTGCACCCCTCTACGAAGAATCGCCAAAAATTCTGATTCGCTGGACAGAAATGCTTTGGCACTACAGAAAGTTACTTAAATTACTTAAAAAAAGTAACGTAACATATTCTCCGCGTCAATTACAACCAGTTCGCGGGAACGCCGATAGAGGCGCCAATTGATGGCTAGCCTGTGGCCGAAGACACGCAAATCGTTAAATTTTACCTTTCGTTCTGTATGGGTATGAAGATTTTTGACTCTCCCTGAAGGAAAAACACCGAGGGTGTTTGACATCAGTGTCATGAGAATAGTTAGACTTAAAAAACCGCATGAGGAGGAGCTTCACAATATTCGTAGGATGATTAAATTAAGGAGGATGTGATGTACATGTAGCACGTATGAGCCACATGAGAGAAGCAGAAAAACTTTGGTCCGAAAACATGGAAGGATGGGGCCGCTTGGAAGATGATGTTAAAACGGATCTAAAAGAAATGGACTGGAAACTTAGTGACTTAGGACTTAGGACCTGACTTAGAATAGGGTCTAGCAGCGAGTGTGTGAATACGATAATGAACGCTCGGGTTTCCATAAAATGCAGAGGATTTCTGATGTAGCTGAGCGAGTATTAGTTCCATGGAGTAAGTGAGCAATTCGCTACAAGAACATACTGATGTTGGAGTTTATATGAACGTCTACTCAGTCTACATTGAAATGAAATACGTATATCTAAAAAGGTAAATCTCTCTCTGTAACAGGCCGTGGAGGTCCATAGGGTTGTGAGACGTCGAGGCTTCCATATTTTCTAGACATAGGACTCACAGATGGAGGTGAGGTCAGCCTTACGAGCCGGCCGCCCTTTACCACCAGGAAGATTCCTGGTACTTATTCCTGTTAGAGACTGAGTCGACCCCAGGGCCACAGTGCGGCTGCGAGGATTAGGCCAATTGAAAAATCCAATGACCTCAACAGGAATTGAACCTGCGACCTTCCGGCATGTAGCAGAGCGCCTCAATTAATTACACTACCGCGTGCCCCAATGCAATATATGTAGTAGTAGCAGCAATAATAATAATAATAATAATAATAATAATAATAATAATAATAATAATAACAATAATAATAATATCTTACAAATCAGTTCGTGTCTCGATCATTTTTGGTAATCTTAAATAAGTACATAATACAGAAAAATACGACTGAATTGTTATTTTCCTTATTGGCTAGTTGTTTTGTTGAGAAGGGCCCATTTCAGTGTGACTTACAGTGCGACATAAAATGGTGTAAAGTTCAAATTAAAATTCACGAAGTGGGGGGTGGGGTCCAGTTGGGTCCACTTTGCATGGCGGCCACTAATTGGCCTATTGTACCTGCCCCGGGTGATTATGATGATGGAGAATTTTATGGAATGAAGACTGGCAGGGGAAACCGAAGTACTCGGAGAAAACCCGCCCCAGCGCCTCTTTGTCCACCACAAATCCCACTTGAGCAGACCCGGGATCGAACCCGGGCCGCCGCGGTTGGAAGCCAGCGACTAACCGCTTGAGCTATGGCGCGATCTCTATAACGTAAAGTAGCTCCTAGGCTTGATTACTAGAGCTCCACGCCACGAAGATATATGGTGGAATGGAGGTATAGCTCCATCATTCTTGATATCGGCACTAGATGGAGGTGGGTGGTGAGCTATACCTCTGGAGATTGGAGGCTAGGTAGATCCCAGAGCCTGTCTGGAGCCCCCCCCCCCGACTGTCCGGCGCTGATTGAGCCATTCCTTATCCCTTACATTGCGGTATACAACAATAAATTACATTTGTGGACTTCGCGGAATTTTATTTTAATGTTTTGACGGGCTCATCACGTGATCCAGCTCAATAACGCAACCGCAAGGAAATATTACACTTCAATAACATAAAGTGATATCTAATATGCAGTACCTGAAGATGACACCCAGGATAGCTCAGTTGGTATAGCGATAGGCTGGATGACCGGGATTCGTTTCCCGACAGAAGACTTTTCTGTACTCCACAGAATCCAGACCAGCCCTGGGGCCCAGCCAGCATCCTATTAAATGGATATGGAGGGGGTCTCTTTCCCCGAGGATAAAACAACCAGGGCGTTAAGCTGCCCAATCACCTTCATGTAGTGCTGAGGTACATAATGGTGGGGTTATACCTCCACTCCCCCATATTTCTGTATAACGTGGTGCACATGGACAATTTTTAGGAGCCGGAATATCGTATCAGTATAGCAACTGGTTACGGGCTGGATGATCGAGGGATCGGAGTTCAAGTCCCGGTGGGTGTAAGAATTCTCACTTCTCCAGATCGTCCAGACCGGTCCTGGGGTTCAACCAATCTCCTATCCAGTGGGTACCGGGGTCTCTTTCTCCAGGGGTAAAGTGGCCGGGGCGTGAACCCGATCAGTCACCTCCAACTAGTGGCGAGGTCAAGCAAATGTGGATCTATACAGTCACTCCCCCATACGCCTTCATGGCGTAGTGCTTAATTAGTTAAGCACAGGGACAACTTTACCTTTTTTCCCCCCCTTGGCACTACAGCCCCAGTGGGCCTAGGCCTACCTCCATGAACTTCTCCGTTCACTTCGGTTTTTCTAGATCTTACATATTCCGTAGGATTCCTTGGGAGGGTGATCAGCTAGGCGCAAGGCCTCTACCTGTACACAAACACACAAAAACGCATACACACAAACAAAACATCTATTCCCTGAGTGGGATTCGAAGCCACGATCCCGGTTTCCAAGCGAGCGAAGACAGTACATGCCTTAGACCGCTCGGCTTCCGTGACCGGCCAACTTTACCTTTACCAGGGACAATTTTATCTTCTACCTAAAGATGACCGAAACATGTTACAAATATGTGATGTTTTATGAATTAATAAGGAAATAAGTTGAACCCCAATATAATTCACGTATACAGCAGGATGCAAAAGTGTGAAGACTGAACGCTCCCCCTCGCACCACGCGTCACTGTCAGCATTAAGCAGCGTCCTTCGAGTCTGCTCGCTGCAACAGGTCGTCCCAACACCTGTATGTTCTGCAACCCATGCAACATATCCGTAAGGTGTGTTGCATACGACGTATATTCTAGGCGCTCTTTCCTGTGATCACGGATTCACATTCTGATACCTGCTGTATCAATACCCGCGCGCGTGACAGTAAATGTTGAAGTCCTGTGTGGTGGCAGCTTTTTCGGACATTTCCTCTCTCAGTATAGCGGACTGAATTCCATGTATCCTACGAACCGGGGTTCGTCACACAACTTCTGTAGGCAACATGGTGAAGGAAAAGCCCTGTGCACCCTGTAGCGGGCCGCGGAGGCCTATTGTGATGTGAGACGTCAAGGCTCCTACATTTTCTGGACAATCGGCTCACAGATGGCGGTGAGGTTGTCAGTATTACGCATCGACCGGCCGCCCCTTGCCCTAGGAATATTCCTGGTTCCTGTTAGAGGATGAGTCGACCCAAGGAACATAAGACTGCTGGAAGTATTAGGTCAATATAAAATTTAAATGACTTCATCGGGAATCAAACCCGCTGCCTTCCGGTTTATAGCAGAGTGCCTCAACCAACCACAGTCTCCTTCGATTTCTCACCGGCCTATGACACCTGCAATGTACTGAAAGCAGAACAAGTAACCTTCTAATGATGATGTAACGGTCTACGTCACGGACTGCAAATGACGCACTCTCGTCCCCACACGAGGTGCAGTGAGTACTGAACTGGGAAGAACGTGGAGCTGGCCACTCTTCTTGAAGAGACTGAGTCAAGACAGCCGGTTTCTAGGCCTCAGTACGGAGAAGTGACGCTACTCACCCGACGGTGTCCTTTTGTCGCAGGGGCGCCTCACAGTTAGCTTTGAGAGAACTTAGAGAAGGGCCCGGAAAATATTTTCACCTCATACGATTAAGTAAGTGTGGAACTTCGTGACTTGCATAAGTCACCCGGTCCTGTTGAGCAGAGTGACGTGTAGAAGGCTTAGATGGGCTGGGCGTGTGGCATGCCGGAAAACGAGGAGAACATATAGACTCCGAAAGGGATAACCTCACAGGAAACGAACACACGAAGGGCAGAAGGAGGTGAAAGGTGAAGTTTTCCCTGTGCTTAATCGATCAAGCCACAAGTCATGAACGCGTATAGGGGAGTGGAGATATAGCTCCACCATTCTTCACCTCGCCACTAGATGGAAGTGGATGGCCAGCTTCACGCCCCGTGCTGATTTCTCCCGGGGAAACTGCCCCCGGTCCAGTTTTGAGAGGCTGTTGGATGGACCCAGAGTCCGTCTAGACGCTACGAAGAATAGAAAAATCCTTTCTCCCTGCCGGGAATCGAACCCCGGTCATCCGGCCCGTAGCCAATCGCTATGCAGACTCCGACAGAAGGAGATTGGGGGGATAAAATTAAATGTGACTTTAGGGAGATATGTTTTGTGTACTGGAAATTGTTGAGTATTTCCAGTTACAGATTGTGAACCACTGGGTCGTGGTCCTGTGTTGTCAGTTCATTTCTAAATGGTGAAATATCGAATTAAGAGTGACATCATTAAAATCCACAGGCTGCTATCTTATTTATTCATGATTAATTTTAATATTATCCTCCCATATACGCCTACAGTTTCTTAATGATCTTCCTTCCTTTAAGTCTTCCTGCCAGAACTTCTCATATTTCCCATCCGTGTTATATGTCCAGCCCATCCTATTCATCTCGATTTCACGATCCCGACACCGGTCCATGGGAAATGCAAATTCTGACTTTCGATTTACACAGGTGCCAAAGTAACCGATGCACCGTTTACATTAAATTAAACACAGAGGTGCCTCTTAGTGCAAGTGTGATCATAATACACTATATGCTTCTGTCTTACATGGCCATCTTCAGGGTGTTCAACTATATAATGAAACCGTGTACAGGTTGTACATAGATACCCGTATATGTTTAACATATTGCTCGCATTAAAATCGGCGCAATTTACACACACAACTCGTGGCGCCCGCGAATACAATATAGGGTCGGTAGTTTTGTAGGAGTCGGGATAGCTCAGTCGGTACAGCTGGACTAAGAACTGGACGGCCGGTGCTCGACTTCCGGCAGGGTCAAGACCGGCTTTGAGGCCCACCCAGCCTCCTATTCAATGGGTGCCGGGGGTAAAGCGGCCGGAGAGTGAAATTGACCACTGACATTCGTCTAGTTCCTCCACTTCCGCACACGCCTTCATGGGAAAACTTCACCTTTATTGAGACTTATGTACTACCCCGAATCCTGTATGCAGACAGGCTTGAGGCTCCATTCTCGTGTTATGCCCTTCGTCCAAATATTCTCGTCGGCAAGCTGCTCTCAAAAAGGCTGTGATAAACGCAAATAAATGAGAGATATTATTTTACTCGTAGTAGCAACAAAAATAAATAAAAACGAAATGCACGACGAACTCTGAGATACGTGCAGCACTCTACTTTGCCGACGTGTCGAGAGAGAGATATGGAGGATGTTTGTTGCCGGCGTGACCCGAGCAGGTAAGCCACTACTGACGTCACTGTTCAAGGGCGTGGGAACTCTGGGAGATGCTGAGCCAAGGAGAGAGAGAAATTCCACGCGGAGAGCGCAACAATGGCATAAGTTGTCGTACCGGCGGCGGTACTTGGGGGGGNATCATCATAATCAACCTGGGCAGGCTACAATTGGTCAATCAGTGGCCGCCGTGACGAGTGGACCCAGTTGGACACCACCCCCCACTAAGAGAGTTAAATGCACTAAGTACTCCACTGCTAGGTTTAGAGCAGGACATTTGAGCGCTTAAGACGAAGAACGTTCTGAGAGACCCGACTCAAGGGACAGTTACAGAAAACGTGAATGCCATTCATTATAGGACCCTGGATGATTGAATACGAGTAATACCCGCCAAACAGATCGCAGAGACCGAGATATTCTCGAGATTCTAGACATGAGAAACCTCTCAGCCAAATGGGTTCCCAAATGTCTCAATGCTGATCAGAAGCGTGATCGAGTACTCGCTTCACAAGCCATTTTGGGCCGATTTCGGTGGGATCCTGTAGGATTTTTTAATCATCTCGTAACTATGGAAGAAACTTGGATCCATATGTGATCCAGAGACCAAGGGAGGAAAGTTTTCGAGCAATGAAGAGGCCACATTAGCTGCGAGCGGGCGGTTCGCTGCACAACCAAAATATTTTTTGATGGGTTAAACATGTTAGAACACCGAAGTCAGGGGGAATATGTAAGTTAAGTACATTTCATGGAGGTAGGCCTAGGCCCAAATGAGGGCTGCAGCGCCAATGAATAAAAAAGTACATTTTTTCAATCCCGCAGATTTTTGTTTTCTTTATAAAGCCAAAGACTTATCAGCACCCCCTCGTAAAACCACTAGAAACATCGGGAAGGATAGTGGGTCGAGTTTGGAACCAAGAACCTTCAAAATCGAGTCTACAACATTACACTTGCGTCAGCCCGACCGGCAATTACACCACCCAACAAGATTACTACAATAACACAAAGGAAAGGTAAACTTTTAAAGGTTATTCTCATATGCAGGCTCCAAATCTGGACATACAATCTTTCCATTCGCGTCACGGTTTCGTGTATTAAACTTTCAGCCAAAGCAGTGAGTTTTTTTCCTTAACGTTTGTATTTCTTCCGCAGTGGTCTTGTAAATTTTTTCCAAACCCAATATAAGAAAACGTTGTTGTATTACTCTCATTGAAGCAACGTCATCATTTCAAACTGCGCAATGAATTGTATGTACGTCCATGTGTCTTTTGTACAAGAAAGTTCAGGTTTAAATGAAAATCGCTGCACACACTGCACAGCCTTCATGAAGGTATAGGCACGGTGATACAACCCGGAAGGTGTCGGGTTCGAGTCCCAATGAGCTCGCTGGCCTTTAAAATAGCACTAGCCCTTCCAGCTGCACTATGGTCTGGGGTTAACTCAGCCTCTAACAGAAATGAGAAGCAGGAATCTTCCTGGGGATACAGGACGGCCGACTCGTAAGGCTGACAACCTCACCGCCATCGGTGAGTCGATTGTCTAGAAAATGTGGGAGCCTTGACATCCCACAGCCCTATGGGCCTCCGCGGCCTGTTACAGGGATAGTTTTTACCTTTTTTACATGCGAACATCTACTCACGAACTTTCAAGTAAGGAACAATGTGTATTTACGCACATCGCATGGATTAATACACTGCGACTCCCAATTCATTTAACGAACACAGATCCCCGCGGCTACGAACATTTTAACAAATTAACATTAACAGACATAATGATTAGATTCTAATGGGTTCTGACGATGGTATATAAGAGTCGGAATTACTGGGTTTTTGGACTTTGTCCATTGTCCGGTACTCTAGGAACTAGAAAATATAACGCTTCGGAAACTGGATCTGTTTCCGTCCTCAGGAGAAGGGCGAAAAGCGCACTCAGTTGGGTCTCTTATAAAGAGCTAACCTCAATCACTGGACCGTTGCTTTCTACTTTCTAGAATACCTGACGATGGACAAAATAAAAAAATCCAGTAATTCTGATTTAATGATATACCATAGGAAATAAATAAATTACTTACATGGAGATGAGCCCTTCTTTAGGAGCCGCCAATTCTGCAGCCACTCAAGAATTTCCCAACATTCTGTGGAACCCGAAGGTCCATTACCATGTTCACAAGAGCCCTCCAACGGTCCCTATCCAGAGTCAGATGAATCCAATATAAATCATCCCATCCTATATCTCTAAGATCCATTTTAATATTGTCCGCCCGCCAAGGCTTTGGTCTTCCCCGTGCTCTCTTTCCTTCTGGCTCTCCCACCAGTATCCTATACGCATTCCTCGTCTCCCCCATTCGTGCTACATGCCCTACCCACCTCAGCCTCCTTGACTTGCTCATTCTAATTATACTGCTCCAGCCTCCTTATTTTCGTCAATTAAAATTTGTGTGTATCTACATTATCACCCAGTAGATTCACATCATCAGCATAGACTTGCTGATGTGTCCCGTTTAATTTCAGCCCCACCTGGTTTCCCTGGACCTTCCTAATTGCATATTCTAAAGCAAAGTTGAAAAGGAGTGGAGATAAAGCATCTCCTTGTTTTAGACCAATCTGGATAGAAAATTTATCAGACAAATGTTTACCTGCACGGACTTTACTATACGTTTCGTTTAAACTCATTTTAATCAGCCTAACTAGTTTCATAGATACCACAAACTCTATCAGAATATTGTACAATACTTCCCTCCTAAATGAATCATAGGCTTTCTTGAAGTCTACAAACAGCTGATGTACTGTCTCATCGTACTCCCATTTTTCTCCAATATTTGACAAATGCAAAAGATTTGATCTGTTACGTCGAAACCCACACTGATGATCCCCACTGTATATATGGACTTAACCTTGAGAGAAGAATGTTGGTTAAAATTTTGTATGAAGTGACATCCCATGCTAATTACTACAGTCAGTTTTATCACCCTTCTTGTGAACTGGTACAAATAGACTCCTTCCACTGATCAGGCAATTTTTCCTTATACCAAATAGAAGTAATTAGCTTGTGGATCTTAGAACGTAATATTTCGCTTCCTGATTGAACAAGTTCTGCAGGAATTTGATCACTACCTGGCGATTTATACCTTTTCAATTTTGCAATAGCACTTTCAACCTCAAAAGGGCTAGGATCAGGTACTAACGGCTCAGCTGTATGGATGTCGGTCTGACTAACATCACTGACCCTGTGTACATTCAATAACTGAGAGAAGTAGTTCCTCCACCTATTCAAAATGTGGGAATCTGCAAGCAGATCACCATTTTCATCCTTCACTAAGTTACCGCTAGGCTGGTAACCCCTCTTAAAGTCATTTATTCCCCTATACAGGTCTGTAATGTTCTTCTTCTTACTGTTCATTGCAAGCTCATCAATTTTGTCTTTCAGTTATTCCCTCTTCTTGTTCCTGAAATGCCTGCTGGTTTCACGTCTTATATTGTTCAGATTATCCCCATTTAACTCGCTTGGATCCTGTAACCACTGCAATTAGGCTTGTTTTCTTTGGTCTAATAAATTTGAGCATCCTTCATCGAACCATGGCTTATGCTTCTTCGGTTCATAATAACCTAGTCTCTCTTTGGCAGACATTTTTATATTGTCTCTAATAGGTTCCCAAGCTTTATTAACATCCATCTCAGTGTCCAAGTTTTCCAAAGCCGCAAACCTATTTGAGATTCTACACGATACTGCTCTTTGCCCTCTGCCTCGTTTAATTTCTTGAGACTGAACCTCTCCATATGAACTCTGTGCGTTGTCTGTTTGCTCGCTGCCAGTCTTTCCCTAACCTTTGCCACCACCAGGCAGTGGTCAGTATCACAATCTGCTGCCCTGAATGATCGGACATCAAGTATACTTGAGTGCCGTCTCCTGTCTATCAAAATATGGTCGATTTGATTGTGTATCTTCCCATCAGGAGATGTCCAAGTAAATTTATGGATGTTACGATGTGGGAACATTCTACTTTTGACAGTGATATTTTTGATGTGGCAAAGTTTACTACTCTTAACTCCATTATCACCACTAATTTCATGCAAACTCTCATTCCCAGTCGTTGGTTTGAAAATGTCTTCCCTCCCTACTTTTGCATTGAAATCTCCTAACAAAATTTTCATAGGGTACTTCGAGAATTTATCAAATACATGTTCTAGTTCTTCATAGAATATACCCTTTATGTCATCAATTTTATCTTCTGTTGAGGCGTGAACATTCATAACAACGATATCACACCAGCGACCTCTTAGTATTATATATGAAATCCTATCACTAACGAACTCTACCCTCTTAACTGCTGATACGATTCTCTTATGTACGAAAAAACCTGACCTAATTCATGGTAACTTAAGAAAATTTAACTTATACATTCCGAAAATACATTGTGTTCGTAAGTTGGGGTTCGCTGCATGCCGTTGTTTGTTAGGAAGATGACCTCCACAAATTACTGAAAAAAAAACCCTCCGTGATTTCAGTCCGCAAGCGAACTATACCGACCGAGCGCCCGCCGCTTGTCGGCGAAGTTTAGTACCAATTTTTGCGGATAGAGGGTGTCGCGTGGTCAGCGCAACGAATCCCCACGGCCGCTAATTTCGGTTTTCTAGACCGGCCACAAATTACTGAAATTTAATCAAAATTGAAAGAGCCCTATTTCATGGGGGGGGGGGTGTTGACCCATGTGAAGGGTCACTATTCTTCGAGCCCGAATGTCCATATTCACAAGGCAGGGACCTACGGTTGATAGCGAGGGACGCATAAATACAGACAGACAAAACGATGACGTTTCTCGTATTCAGGGAGACAGAAATTACATGACAGGGAAAGTCGTGAGAGAATGAAGGGGGGAGGGGCGAAGGAGCATCATTTTGTTAGCGGGTTCCCAGGCTTCGTCCGCTCGTCCTTCTGATAAGGCCAATATTAAGTGAAAACGTTAGGGTAGTTAGAAACAGTGGCTTGAGACAGGGCCCGCTGGATTTTGATTTTCTGAATTAATGGTGTATCGCATAATTTGGAGGGATAATTTTGTAGCGGTTACAGCAGAAAGAAATGTGATTCTGATGAATTTAAGTGGGATAGGCTGCATGAGAAGCACGCAGTAGCAATCTGGAACTTTCGAACCATCTCAGAATTTGCTTAAATACAGAGAAAAACCAATAAACATGCGTGGCTCCAATAATGTTAAAAGAAATGTCAAGAAAAGGATTAGTACTTCTCACATATATATTTAATGCTATTGTCAAACATAAATACTGGCCAAATCAGCTAAAAACAGCAGAAATAATCCTGATCCTCAAACCAGGCAAAAATCCTAATAGTGTGTCATCCTATCGTCCTATAAGTTTATTACCCATCATATCTAAGCTCCTCGAAAGACTTCTCTTAAAGAGAATAAGGTCTGACCCAAACACAGAAGAATGGATACCATCACATCAATTTGATTTTAGAGAAAACCACTCCACTGTACAGCAGATACATAGAATAACACACAAAATACACCAAGCAATAGAAAATAAAGAATACTGCACATCGGTCTTCCTCGATGCAAGCCAAGCCTTTGATAAGGTATGGCATCCAGGACTACTGTACAAAATCAAAAAATATCTGCCCATCACTTACTTCCACTTACTAAAATCATATATAAATGGCAGAGAGTTCAGAACGAGAATCAATAATAGTATATCTAACAATTCTGCAATAAAATCAGGTGTACCACAAGGTAGTGTCTTAGGCCCACTACTTTACTTACTGTATACAGCAGACCTACCAGTCAATGCCAACACAACGACGGGCACATTTGCAGATGATACCGTGATCCTCTCAGCCAACCAAGATCCAGCAATAGCTACCACCACTTTGCAAAATCATCTCAATGAAATACAAGAGTGGACAAATACATGGAAAATAAAAATCAACGAAACCAAGTCAGTGCAAGTAAACTTCAGTCTAAGAAGAGAACAATGTCCTGCGGTTTTCTTTATAAATACCTGAATCACCCAGCACAAAATACTTAGGTATTCATCTAGACAACCATCTAACCTGGAAGGAACATTTACTAAAAAAACGCAAACAGATTGATTTAAAAATCAAGGATATGCACTGGTTAACTGGAAGAAATTCCAAACTCTCCTTAGACAACAAAATCTTACTTTACAAAACAATAATAAAACCAATTTGGGTATATGGAGTGGAAATAAGGGGATGTGCTAGCAAAACCAATATTTCCATAAACCAGAGATGTCAGTCAAAGACACTACGTATGATTACTAACGCCCCACGGTATGTTTCCAACATAACACTCCATGAAGACCAGAAAGTGCCGCTAGTAAAGGAAGTCATAAAAGGGAAAAGCACAAGATACCTCAACAAAACAGAAGGACATGAGAACGTACTAATGCAACCGCTACTGGAACCTCACAATGGATGAAGACTAAAAAGGAATTGGCCAGCCGACCCGAGAGAGGGTTAACGAAGACTTATCTCTGGATAAGCCCTCTCTACGTCACGGGGAATAATACAGCCAATTATCTTATAGAATCAAATGTAATTCTGATTGCTAATATTATGTAAATAAAAAAATGATATATACAGCTAAAGGTAAAGTCCCTGTGCTTAACTAATTAAGCACTACGCCATGAAGGCGTATGGGGGAGTTCAAGTATAGATTCACTTTTTCTTCACTTCGGCACTAGTTGGAAGTGAGTGATCAGCTTCACGTTCCGGCCGATTTACCCCCGCACCCATGCGATAGGAGGCTGAGTGGGCCCCAGAGTCAGTCTGGACGACGTTGAAAAGAACAAATTCTTGACCCTACCGGGACTCGAACTCCGACGCCTCGGTCGTCTAGCCCGTAGCCAGTCGCTATACCGACTGCGCTATGCAGTGCTGAGGCAAAATACTAAATTATTTTTAATCTTATAACAGGTGGTGCCTACAGTGACCACTGCTGGCCACCCCGAACGCATGAAGGACGCGTGTGCTGGCCGGCCATGTTTACAGCCGGCTGAGCGGTGGGAGTTCTGTCCGGCGTATAAAAGCGGCCCGGTACTTTCCACGGCAATCAGTTGGAGCTCAAGCGTGTGAGTTTTGTGTACTGTGCGCAGCAGACGTCGCGCCTACAGGTGAGTACGCATTTCAGAATGAAAGAACGCAGCCAGTACATGAGGCAAACGTTTGAGAGACAGTCTGTTTATCTGCAGCGTGAAACTGGAGGGTGGTTGTGAGTATGAAAGGATTCGGTCAGGTGTTCGTGACCTAATTTTCCGGCAGGGATTGAGCAAAAAAAGACGAGAAGCTTCAGCCAGGATAGTCTGTGTCATAGCCGAGATTCGAAACGGTCATCTTCCGAACTGGAAGTTGAAAGAAGCAGTTGGGCCCTAATTATGGTACTATTCAGGCACTTTCCTGAGTAAAACTGCGATAAACATCAATCGATAATCTATTTTATTTCCTTGTTTATTTAACGACTTGTCAGTAGTTAGTTAGTTATTAGAGAGGGTGGGTTTCCCCATGCACTTAGACCTGTAGTGGTCCATTTTGCTTCCCTCTATGATTTCTACCAGCCTCTATATCCTACTGGTATTGGTGCTTACCATCAGTCCTGCCCAGCCAGCGAGACCGGCTCTACTGGCTGAGAAGTATAATGCTTCCCCCATCTACCGGAGGTATTAGTGACTGCTGTTGGGCGGCAAACGTCCGCAATTTTGGCTCAGTGACCTCCTTTGGAGGTATGAGGTTCTTTTACGTGCCGTAAAGCTACGACACGGGACCCACGGCTTAAAGTCCCTCCCGGAGGACTTGTTCCCTGAATTTTTCCGCCCTTAAAAATTCGACGACCTCCGCCGGGTATTTGAACCCGCGTAATACGAGTCATTAGGTGGAAACGTTACCTCTAGACTACGGAGGCTGCAACGACTTGTCAGTAACTCTGACTGTTGTGATTAATGGCTTGAAAAGGATGTGGAAGGAAGCGGTCGTGGCCTGCTTTAAGTTACTATCCCGACCCTTTCTGAGAAAGCCACTAAAATCCTCAGGCCAGTCTGTGTCTCAGTCGAGTTCAGAACTCCTGGTCATCGAACGCAAGTGCAGCGCTATGGCCTGAAGCAACCCGCCCAGTGTGTGTGTGTGTGTGTGTGTGTGTGTGTGTGTGTGTGTGTGTGCGTGAGTGCGGACGTCGGCTCTCAACGGCGCCCGAACAATGAGTAATGTCTCCTTGACATCAACATTTGGCTGTAATTTAATTTAACTTCTAATTTAATTTCAAATATACAGGACCTACTGAGTAAACTTGTCTAATAAAAATTACTATGGGCTGACCGCCTCTTCGGTCTAGTGGTCAGAGTTCCTGTATACAGATCCAGATGTCCGGGTTCTAACTGTCTGTCTTGAGAAGGAGATTCTTGGTATAGTCCTGTGTTTGTCTGTGGCGTGCTGTGTTGTTTTTAAAACAAGACAGACAGGCGGCACAAGTTCAGCCCCCATCAAGAAAACGATAGGAGAAGGGACACGAACCTACTTGGTTTAAAAATTATAACTAAAAGAACAAAGTTTTAAAAAAACTTTTAATATACCAAGAAAGGTGCTGTAGTTGTGGAAAAGTTGGATTTTGTATATATTGTGCATTACAAACATTGTATGTATATGTGTTTTAACACTCAAAACACCCATTGTGATAGTAGTTTCCAAAAAAAGTATCGATGTTCCCTCTGATGAAGGTCTATAGGGACCGAAACATGAAGGGCGTTGAGTTTTCAAGTAGTAAAACTCCAACAGTCACACTGGACGGAGTTGTTTTGTCTTTGTAATTCTGGGCATGCGGATTACAAAACGGGGGTAGGGGGGAGATAGCGCTCAGAATAGTGCCCAACCGGGTAGGATTCGCGGCAGGGGCAGATCTTTCTCTTCTCCGCAAGGTTCTGGGGCTCACCCAGCGAGGGGAACAGACACGGACCAGAAGCTCACCGCTCACATCCATCTAGTGCCGCTCTATGCCTCTGTTTCATACGTCCTCATGGCCTGACTCTTCCGTGCGAAAGCGAACGTTACTTCTGGAGAGAACTATCCTCCGGGATATGACGCCTTAGAAGTTAACCGACGTTTCGGAGGAACGTACTGCAGAGATCCTTTCCAGGCATATATCTAAACCAAGGTTTCCATGCACGGCTCTTGGCTTAAACTTCAAAAGTTAATATCAAGGCAGTACGTAGCTCCGAAACGTCGATTAACCTGAACCCGACTACATGAAACACAGCACTGTTCACAGTAACCGCTATAAGAACCTTAAACCCAGCCTTTCATTTACATACTTGGATTCGGCGTTCTAGGCCGAAGCACGACGTTTCGGAGAAACATACTGGCTCCATCTTCGGGTCAGAAGAGTAAGCCACGCAAGCAGCAAGCAATAGAATGGTATTTATTTGCCGCCTGCTTCTTTTAGTTTATTGCTTGTCTTACTCTGGACCCTGAAAACGGAGGTGATACGTTGCTCCGAAACGTCTGGCTTTCACGCTGCTTTACAAGAGCAATGCTTACGAAGCTTGTTCATGATGCAAGCGAGAGACAGAGCTGGAAAGTGCGTGGGTTAACCCGGAGCGCCTGGAGCAAGCAGCCTCTGCACTTCCTGCTGCGAGCTTTCAATTCTCGGAAACTCGCGATCCCCTTCAGCACTTGACGTTACGAAGGACATTGCAAGTACAGAATAAGGAAACCCGGCGAGGTACATTGAATTCCTTCCAGCACAGGTCACCGCGTTCTGTACGGCCACGGAACGTACGCTCTCACATTAACTGAACATAACACTGGGGCTATTGAGGGGAATGCTTGGACCTGAGAGGGACGCAGCAGTACGGTGAGCTTCATACCTTGTACGTTCTATCAGATTGCATTACAGTAAGGATGAGGGGGGCAGGGTATATAGCACACACAGGAGAACTTCATGGAGCTGGGCCCTTCTTGAGAAGTCCCCAATTGTGCAGCCACTCAAGAACCTCCAAACATTTTATGGAACCCGGAGGTTCATTACCTCCACTGGTCCCCATCCTCATCCAGATCAATCCAGTCCACACCACCCCGTACTGTTTCTCAAAGATCTATCTAAATATTATCCTCTCACGTACGTCTTGGTCGTCCTAGTGGTATCTTTCCTCCTGACTTCCCCACCAATATTCTACATGCCTTCCTCTTCTCCCCATTCGTGCTACATGCCCTGACCATCTCATCCTCTTTGGCTTGGTCATTCTAATTATACTTGGCGAGGAGTATAAGTTATGAAGGACCTCATTATTCAGTCTTATCCAACCTCCCGTCACGTCATCTCTCTTCGGTCCAAATATTCTCAACACCCTGTTCGCAAATAGCCTCTGTCTATGTTCCTCTCTTAACGGCAAACGCCAAGTTTCACACCCATAGAGGAGTAGGTACAGAGTTTGATATCAAGACCCTGAAGGAAGACGATCACTACGAAGACCTAACCATAGATAGGAGTATAATATTAAAGTGGACCTTAGATTAATAGAATGGGGGTGCATGGATTGGATTCATCTGGCTTAGGATAAGGGCCAGTGACGCCATCGTGAGGATAGTAATTTATCTTCGGGGCCCATGAAATTCTGAGGATTTCTTGAGAGTTGGGGAACTGCTGTATGGGGTTAGCTGAAACGTCTCGGTACACTGGGCAGCACTCCCGCCTCGTGTTGAGAATGTACGGGTTCACACACTGGCTATCCTTACTGAGCTCTTTCGTAGTTTTCCCAGTCCATCCATGCATGCTCTTGGATTACCAGATTATTAGTCGGTATAGCGACTATGCTACTGTTTAGAGAACCGATGAATCGAGGTTCGATTCCCTCTGGAGGGAAGACATTTTTCTCCTCTACACAGCGTCGGGGCCTGCCCTGGGGCCCACGCAGTCTCCTGTCCCAATGGGTATTGGGGGGCTCTTTCCCATCTAGTGAAGCTATACCTCCACTCCGCCATACGTTTCCATGCTGTGGAGCTTCATAATTGAGTACAGGGACAACTTCGCCTTCACCGCTTCACTGTTACGTCCTTCTCAGTTCATATGCACTGACCACTAACATCCGACGCTACATAATCTGAGCTGACAGCGTCGTTAGACAAATACTAAATAAACAGAAATAAATATTTCCGGAATGGCAAAACATCTCTCATTTTATTGACGTGTCCCTGTCAACTAGGTCTGGTTTTGGTTTCTTGGCTGTAAGGACAGTACAAAACCGGGTTCTGCAACAGATGGGGGTCTGTGCTGTGTGGGGTGTGGGGTGCTCAGAGCAACGAGCATTCTACATTTTCACTACGGTCCGGTCAGCAACATGTTAGTGGCGAATCCAAGAAGAGTAAACAAGCAATAATATTTGCAGTGCTTTAGCCTAGTGACTTGTACATGACTTATTATTGTGTGCCAAATTTAGTAGTCTCATAAGGCAAAGGTAAAATTCTCCTTGTGCTTAACTTACTAAGCACTACACTACGAAGACGCAGAGGGGAGAGGTTACATAGATCAACCCGACTACTTTACCCCTGGGGAAAGAGCCCCCGGTATCCATTTGACAGGAGGCTGGGTGGTCCCCAGAGTCGGTCTGGACGACGTGGAGATGAGAAGAATCTAGCCTCTATCGGGACTCGAACTCCGACACCTCTACCATCCAGCCCGTTGCTAGTCGCTTTACCGACTGAGCTATCCGGGTTCACATGAGTTTATAATTAACGTATTGCAATTTATCTGTTTATGTTCTGTTGAGAGCTCAACAGAAATTCTCTTTAAATATTTTCTCCCACATTCCTTTCAATTACTGTAAGTTATCGAACGATACGTCTACGCCGACGTTTAATGTCATCTCCCACGCATAACACGCATAAATATTCAATTGTAAACCGTCTCCTTTATATAGTACAATTCATTTTACACATCCGTATCTAAATGTTATCAGTACTCCTGAGCAGATACGTTACAAAGAAACGAAAGTGTTAACTCTTCATTTACATTCCTGCAACATGATCACGCTTGACAGTAAGCTCAAGATGCATTATGAAAATGACAAACTTCCCGCTTACAAAAATTTACAAACGACACAGCAATAGATCCAATTATGCGTCTCAGATATGTATTTCTTAATTTGAAGTTTACACTTGCGTTCGGATAATTTAGGGCCTGAAGATGACACATATTTGTCGAAACATGTCGCCTACGTTGCAGACTGTGGGAAGAGAATTCACGCTGTGTGGCGGGAAAAGAAGCATATATCTGAACTGAGCCACAGAACAGGAGGCAACACTGCACCGCGAGTGCTGTAATTGCTGAGGCGATACCAGGGATCAGATTGACATTTCAGCGGGTTGCTGGTTCCTTCCTTTGTTTCCAGGGACTAGCACCGATAGAAACAACGATAAACTCTTCAAAACGGAAACGAATGTAAATGATCGATATTGTGCAAATCGTGTGTCAAAATAACATATAACAAAGGAAGGGAGTACGCTCATGCACATGGGGGTCAAACAGTGAAGTCATATCAGTCACTGAACAACATAACAAATGGACAAAATTATTTCTAGACCAACTGTGATTTTAGTTGTACTTGCCTGAATAAAACATGTTTACATGAAGATGTCTTATCAGTTCGTGTACATTATATTCGGTATGACAGTTCAGTTTCATACTATTAATTAATTTTGAACTGACATTACGAAAACTTCTTTGGGGAACAGAGATTCGCATAATAATCTGACATAATATTCGGTGACAACGGGAAGTAAACCAACATACACATATCCGGGCCTACATTTCTGTGTCGGGCTTCGTCTTGTCCCATATTGCGAACAGCTGGGTTTTCATGGTTTTATAGACCGCCATCTTGCTGCGTGCACAGTCTCTCTCTACAGCAAAATCGTAATAAAATTCCGTCAAGACTATGGTAACACAATACGATTGTGTATGCGCACGCGCTGGCTGCAGTTAGTGCTAATTCTACCGGTAGGTTAATCTGTCACCTACATGACAACTACAGTACCTTCTTGAAGGCTGCATCTTTTTATTTGTTTTTCAAACGCGGGTCTTATGACTCGACTGTGAGGCCCATATGTTTTGGTTACTGGCTCATTTGGCGATACTGTGGGCCTATAATGACGAACGATATGATGACTGATGAATGAAAATTTGTAAGGAAGTGGACGTGGCCTAATTGACGGAATTTTCCTGCTGTAACTGAAGAAAACTACACAATCCTCAAATCAGGATAGCCTGGGTCTCGGCCGAGATTCGAACTGAGCACCTCAAGACCGTTACCGCTATGCCAACCTGCTGTGTCATGTAATATATCGCAGACGTCACTGTAGGCATTTCAACGCCACTAGAATAATAGTAATGAATTCTATTTGTTGTAAGTTACGTGATATCTGAGAAAAAATGGTAAAGCTATCCCTGTAACAGACTTGGAGGGCCACAGGCTTGTGAGACGTCGAGGCTCCCACATTTTCTAGAAAATCGGCTAGCAGATGGCGGTGAGGTTTTAAGTCTTACTCGCCGGCCGACCTGTACATCCAAGAAAATTCTTGGTACTCATTTCTCTTAAAGACTGAGTCGACCCCAGGGCCATAGTGCGGCTGGAAGGATTCATTCATTCATTCATCAGTAATCTGTCAGACGACAGGTCCACAGTCTCTTCCAAAACAGTTCCTCCACTTAATGCAATCTAGAGCTTTCTCCTTCAAATGAGAATATCCTCTTCTGTCCCCAAGGTCATCCAGCATCTTCTTACGTCTTCTGGTCACCTCTATCCGCCCCTCTATCTTTCCTTCAATAACTTCTACCAATCCAATTAGCCTTCCGTTTTCTTATTTCGTGTAGGATATTCCTCTGCTCAGTGACTCTAAATAACACTTCTTCATTCCTCACATAATCGGTCCAACTGATTTTCTCCATCCTTCTCCAACACCACATTTCGAAGCTTTCCAGATGTTTCTGATCTACTGCCCTAAGTGTCAAAGTTTCAGCCCCATACAAAGCAATGCTCCAAATGTAGCATTTCACTAGTTTCTTTCTCAAATTTAAGTTCAGTTTGCTGGTAAAAAGATTCTTCTTCTTGCTAAATGCAGCTTTTGCCATGGCAATCCTAGATTTAATTTCACTAGTACACCTTCCATCATGTGTTAACAAGCTACCCAAATATTTAAAACATTTCACATTCTCCAGTTGTTTTTGGTCTATCTTTATTGTGACTGAGGTTTGTCGTCTCGAAATTTTCATTACTTTTGTTTTCTCCACATTCATTTCCATGCCATAGCACCTTCCAATTTCAATTAGTCTATCAATCATGCCCTGTAGCACAGTTTCTTCCTTAGCCATTAACACAAGGTCATCTGCATATTTCACAGTTTGAATAATTTGCCCTCCTAATTTGAAGTCTCCGAGCCCATCCAGAGCTTCCTTGGTAAGGCATTCGCTGTACAAGTTGAACAGAATTGGTGATAAACAGCATCCTTGTCGAACTCCTCTTCCAATCTGGACACTTCTTGTCTCCCCACTGTCCAGTCGTACTCTAACTTTCTGATCCATGTCCAATTTGCTGATCAATCTTCCTTCACGCCAATCGATACCTGTTTCTTTTAGGATCTGCATTAATTTGGTCCAGTTTACACGGTCAAATGCCTTCTGCAGTCTATGAAGCAAACACACAGTTCTTTCTCTATCTCTAAAGTTCGTTCTGCTATAATTCTCAACATCCCAATTGCATCCCTGGTTCCTTTTCCTCTTCTAAATCCAAACTGATCTTCTCCAAGTACATCCTCTATTTTCCTTTCAACTCTTCTTTTAATTATCTTTGCTATTATCTTTGCTGTATGTGCAATAAGGCAATAATACTAAAAACAGGAATCCTATTTGTAGATTCTAAAGTTTTCGGACAGGCCGAGCGGTTAAGACATGAACTGTCTTCGCCCGCTCCAACACTTGAGTTGTAGGTTCGAATCCCACTCGAGGCATGGATGTCTGTGTTCATTTATTTTGTGTCTGTGCTATCCCGTCCGTGTATAGGATTACGGAACTTAAACCCAACAGAGGGGCTGTAAAGCCACTAATGAATGGAGGAATTAAAGCGTTCCCACAATGCTGTATATTGGAGTTTTGGACTTTGTCAATCGTCCGGTATTCTAAAAAAATTGAGAACACAACTTTTCGGAAACTGGATCTCTTTCCGTCTTCAGCTGACGGGTGTGAGACAGCTACAGTGTTGGGTCCTTTAGAAAGAGCTAACTTCAATCACTGGACCCAACCGAGTTGGTGACCCCCTCCACCTGAGGACGAAAAGCAGATCCATTTTCCGAAACGCTGTGTTTTTTCGAATGTCGGATGGTGGGCGCACGTGGCAGTGAGAGAGTTCCTACGTGTCAGTTGGAACTGCAGCCTTGACTTTCTCTACATATAAGACCCACAAAGGGATAGTAGTAGTAGTAATTGTAATAGTAATAGCAGCAGTCACAGAATTGAGGGCCAGGTACCTATTCTTCAGTCGGTATTGCAGTCTCGACCGTTGCCGAAAACAAGCTCCCATTGTTGACAGTGTGCATATTCAGTGAAATAGTGGTTTAGTGCGTATAGGAATGGATCAGTGTGGAGGGGTCTGTAGATAGACATGGGAACTGAAAACCCTTCAGTGTCCTTCCAAAACTACTGAACTTACTGAAATAAGATGATTTTGATTAAGTTCGTTTTGAAGAATTTCCCGTTGAAATTTCAACGGGCTGTATACAAAGCCCTCAACTGTCGTGTTTCTTTTGCAGAAAAGCCCACGCTGACGTTTCGGAAAGCCTAAAAGCGAACAAAGGAGAAGCGGGCCAGCCCAAGAGCACTTGACCATCAGAATGCTACAGTTATTGCTACTCGTTTTTGGACTGAACTTCAGAGCCATGACGGGACTGCCACAGTCCATGGTGGCGTCCAGTCCATCTCCGCTCAAGCAAGACTTTGCTTCAGATCTGTATGACGTCGCACGGGGCACAGAGGTAAGCGGCCATGGCAAGGCGCGAGTTCTCTGTAGTTCAGTCCAACAGCTATGAGACATTAATGACTGTCTGTCTCATTTTGGTATCTCCTGTCATCAACCCGCACCATATCACATATACAATCAGGCCTCCATTTACAAATTCTGTCTTCTTTTAGCCAGGTTTGTTTATGCATTTTCTGTCCCTTTATCTTTTCCCCGTGCACGCCTCTCCTGATATTGTTGAGTTCTGTATGCCCTGAAGCCTGAAGAAGAGAGAGAAGACCCAGTTTTGCGGTGTATTGTGACGCCCTACATTTTGGAGGGGGGCACAAAGCTTTTCATGCTTTAATACTTCTCACGCTGTGTCCTTAGCTCTTCTGGTAGAGGTACGTTTGAGAAAGGGTAAACCATAAGGAAGTGACGAAGTTAAATCGATGGAAAGTGAACTTCGTTCTTTGAAGAAATTTGCACTGATATTAATGCTGAGAGTGTTGCACTATAACATGAGGAGGGCTACATGTGAGGCATGCATTGTAACGTGGGGAGGGCTACATGTGAGGCATGCAGTGTAACGTGAGGAGGGCTACATGCGAGGCATGCAGTGTAACGTGTGGAGGGCTACATGTGAGGCATGCAGTGTAACGTGAGGAGGGCTACATGTGAGGCATGCAGTGTAACGTGGGGAGGACTACATGTGAGGCATGCAGCGTAACATGGGGAGGGCTACATGTGAGGCATGCAGCGTAACGTGGGGAGATCTACATGTGAGGCAGGCAGTGTAACGTGGGGAGAGCTACATGCGAGGCATGCAATGTAACGTGGAGAGGTCTACATGTGAGGCATGCAATGTAACGTTGGGAGGGCTACATGTGAGGCATGCAGCGTAACATGGGGAGGGCTACATGTGAGGCATGCAGTGTAACGTGGAATTTGGGCACCAACTCAGCATTTGCTCTATGACCGAGAAAACCCACGGAAATCATTAATCGAGCTGGTCGGTCGCAGGACCTCCCGGATGCCTGCAGTCCGGCGATTCAGTACACGAACCGTGGCGTCAGCTCTGATCTGCTTGTGGCTCTGTTTTGATAATTTTCATAAGAGTTTATTTCGAATGCATACTTTGGATATGCAACAAAAAATTGTCAATGACATGTGCAACGAATATACGTATATATGGGGGCACTCGGCAGCGCAGCCGGAAGTCGTGGGTTCGATTCCCGATGAGGTCACTGGATTTTTCAATTGGCCTATTCCTTACAGCCCCTCTGTGGACCTGAGGTCGATTCAGCCTCTAACAGAAATGAGTACTAGGAATCTTCCTGCGGGAGGATAAATGGCGGCCGGCGCGTATGGCTGACAACCTCACCCCCATCTGCGAGCCGACTGTCTAGAAAATGTTGCAGCCTCGACTTCTCACAACCCTACTGGCCTCCACGACCTGTTACAGGGAGAGCTTTACCCTCTTTTATGTACGCGAGGAAGTCATAAAATTGTAATTATCAGTTTCGGAAGTTCTCCCCTGCAGAAATGACGTCATCGTCGTTTTGGAATCGGTTACCACGAAGTGGCTGCTTTAGCTGCGTTATATCGCAGAAGTTACGAGCAATAACTCCTCTAGATGAACAAACTTCTACTAGATCATACGGTGTCACATCTTGCAAGGGCAGACTGTGTCTTCTGTAAGGTAGGAACCGAACGTATAAATATTGTGACGGGGGGTGGAGTCCAACTGGGTCCACTCGGCACGGCGGTCGCTGATTGGCCTATTGTACCTGACCCGGGTGATTATGATTTTGGAGAATTTGGTGGAATGAAGATTTGCAGGGGAAACCAAAGTACTCGGAGAAAACCCGCCCCAGCGTCACTTTGTCCACCACAAATCCCACTTGACCAAACCCGGCCGCCGCGGTTGGAAGCCAGGGACTAACCGCTTGAGATATGGCGCGGCCTTTGTGACGGGTTGCTCAAAGCATTAAGATGTGGAACCAGAAGTACCCGTGTAAAGCAGTCAACAAGAAAGGTCTCAATAATCACAACAGAGGAACTACTGAAGACGTCTCCTAGGCAACAGATACAGAAACGGGCAGTCACATCGGAGACGCAAAAAGAGAACTCTTCAAGGAGGTGATCTCCGTGCGGTCCGACCAGAACCTACCTCAGGGAGAGAAGTGACCAGAAGAAGACAATACGACAGAAGAATACAGAAGGATAAAGAAGAGAAGACTTGAGGCCAGTGCAAGATCCCGACAACAGTGAGAGATTCGTTATCGCGAAGAAGTCAAATGTGTCACGCGACAATATTGTTTGGGTGAACTTCGTGCTCATGGGAAGATTTGCGTGTGTATGTTTGTATGGTAGATCAGGAAATGCATGCTCGCAGTCACGACGGGTTCTTCTGGTAGTGACGTCACGGAGTACCGAACAAGCCGAGGCAGACGTGCGCTCCGTGAGGTGTGCTCACAGTCAGGTAGCCGGGTCACGGCAGAGGTCGCGCCTACCTCACGCCGTGGGAACAGTCACCCGCCTCCGCGCAACAACGACACTAGGCGCAGTTCTTGCTTCTCCCTTGCACGTTCACTAGGGGCTCCGCACCGGGCACTCTCAACCCAGTCACAGTATCCATTGCTGATAAAATACGAAATACAGGTTTCAAGAGGCTATACTGTATTAGCCTGAATACACGGCGACATTCCCGGCAGAAGTATGGCACTGTTCTCTCCTCCTCCAGTGTCCAGTTCTGGGGCACCCCAGCCTCTGCAGTGGGGACCGGGGCCTGAAGCTGAGTGCTCATCTCCACCTAGTGCCAAGGTCAAGAATGGTGGAGCCATACCTTCAGCCCCCCCATGCGTCTTCATGACGTGGTACTTAATTAATTAAGCACAGGGCCAACTTTAAATGACCTTACTGCTTATTAGAAAAGGGTACTTACGAATAAAGGAGAAGAGTACGAAAAGCTCTAACCGCGAATTCTACTGATATCTGTGAAAATGCCAAGAATTATATTTCTTTCGTTCATTCATTCAGTCAGCCATCAGTGGCTCTACAGCCCTTTGCTGGGCCCTGGCCTCTTCTTCAGTTTCGTAAACTTTTTACACAAACGGTAGGCCTCCCTGGACGAGTCAGAATTATTTTACGGTATTAAATTTTGAATATACCATTCCTTAGTACTGGTTTTGCTTACAGCCCTGAGAATTTAACAGCACTGGATAAAATAGAGAGAGTGGGGGGGGGGGCGTCGCCTAATTTATGGGCTTATGACGTAAGCATTTCTCATGAAAGTGAGACAACAGACTACTGGGTGGCTTCACTTTTCGGGATTAGTCTCACCGAAAGTTGAGGGTTCTCCAACGCTTAGGCAAATCTTGCAGTTGCCTTCTTCAGGGTTAATTTCTTCTCAGATTGAGATTTGAATCCGGGAAGTCTCGAGTAATAAGCGGAAACGCTCTTGTCAGAAACATTCGGCACGAACAGGCCACCGAATGAAACCAACTACACCAACCCCGGCTCCGTGTAAGTATTTATCTAAAATGGTGGAGAAAGCGATACATCGAAGAAGAGAAATTGTGGCCTTGCAGACATTAAGCAATATGGCATACTTCGGCTTCTCCAGAGGCAGAAACTAGAAACACTGCACAATGGAGATATAAAACAAACAAACTCAGTGCCCCTTGAAATACCCTGACGGTCACCAGCGTCACTTCCGAGGCGCTAACAGCATGTCACCAGCCTTCAATTATTTCCTCTTTTCAGAGCATCTCAGAGTTTTCTCAGAATTTCACATGCAGTATCAGAACTACTGTAGTCCAGGCAGGGAGATCCAGGGGAATTGCCCCAGCGACATCAAACTCAGCGGTAAAGACAAAAACATTGTGTTCCTTATTGTGTGCTAAAAGCAATTTTACTCCAGTACAGAGCAACTACAAGAAAATACTTGAAATTAATATTCTGAAACTGTTAAAATGAATAGTTTTATATACAATGAAAAACTAAAAGCTTACAGTGTGCTTAATTTCCGACGTCTCTGTTTTTGGCGGAAATGTAAGCCCCTTTAACTGCGTGATTTTCATGAGCTGTATGAACAGAATTCCTCCAAGTGCAAAGCTGCCATTATGAAGACACAGAGAACGACTTCAAGCCCAAGCAACTGCGTGCCACATCAACGGCAATAAATAGTCTAGCGGTGCATCTTTGCTTCAGGGTCCTCAACGGCAATAAATAGTCTAGCGGGGCATCTCTTTGCTTCAGGGTCCTCAACGCTAATAAATAGTCTAGCGGGGCATCTCTTTGCTTCAGGGTCCTCAACGGCAATAAATAAGTCTAGCGGTGCATCTTTGCTTTAGGGTCCTCAACGCTAATAAATAAGTCTAGCGGTGCATCTTTGCTTTAGGGTCCTCAACGGCAATAAATAAGTCTAGCGGTGCATCTTTGCTTTAGGGTCCTCAACGGCAATAAATAAGTCTAGCGGGGCATCTCTTTGCTTCAGGGTCCTCAACGCAAATAAATAAGTCGAGCGGTGCA
>NW_019733375.1:387136-447025 GCF_002891405.2 Cryptotermes secundus
AACGCTAATATCTAGCGGGGCATCTCTTTGCTTCAGGGTCCTCAACGCTAATAAATAGTCTAGCGGGGCATCTCTTTGCTTCAGGGTCCTCAACGGCAATAAATAAGTCTAGCGGTGCATCTTTGCTTCAGGGTCCTCAACGCTAATAAATAAGTCTAGCGGTGCATCTTTGCTTTAGGGTCCTCAACGCTAATAAATAGTCTAGCGGGGCATCTCTTTGCTTCAGGAGCCTCCAAGACTGCCCAAGCCGGAAATATACAGCCTGAGAGTGGAATCTCAGATAAAATCCCGATACGCCAGGACCGTGGTCAACAGCAGGCTTGCCAACCCCGCCAACAAGTCGCAAGAAGTATTCTTCAGCGTGGTTCTACCAGAGACTGCATTCATCTCCGGTTTCCTCATGTGAGTAACTCCCTGAAGGATGTGAGCTCTTTCAGTAATTATTCACCTTGGGACGCACGTTTTGGGCGCTCGGAACAAATGTTGGCTGGGTGAATTTTCTCTATAAATGAACTAGACAAGAATTATTCGCACTTGGAGGAGAATTAGAAACAAAACTGAAGGGCTGAATTCAATGTATACAGTACTGGCACCATTTTCAATTCTTTAGTGTTTTCCAATAAGGAGTGCATAACAGTACCGAAAGAGCCGGTTTTGGCCTTGAAGTCGGGGCACATCGAATTGCCTAATCGGTGAAGTTACTTAATGATGATGAATAAAGAGTAGGGTAAAGTCGGCGAATATGAAAACCTTTGTGGAAGGAAGCAACTACTTCAAAAAGAAAAGGACACATTTTAAGCTGAAAAAGAGAATATGTTTAACGCGTACGTTACTTTTAACTACAAGAAAATTAATAAGACAACGAAAAAGTTACATAGAAGTCAAAGAACTCAAAGACGTGTGTCAGAACAAATGGGATTCCTATATAAGAACATGAACCCTAAATCAAAGGTTGGACGCGATACCATGTGTTGAGGCAGTACACACAAAACTGCGATACGATTTGTTTTTCATGCCTTCTCAGTAATTTTTACATTCGTATTGGGTGTCATGCTCTGCAACACTGGGTCTTCGGGAGTAAGTTTCAAATATTGGTAAAATTGTCCGTTTGCACCCACCCAGAGTGGCTAGCTGAGACAGAACCTGGTCGTGCCCCATCCCTTAGGGGGCTCGTGACAACGGGATTCACACATTGAATTCAAACATCCCCTCTCACCCCTCCTGAGCATATCCACTTACAGTTTTCCCTTCATGTCGTTTTGCTCTGTATGTCTTGGCCTGTCGATTAAGTCGGTTTCGTCAACATTTAACGTTTGTGGTTATGAACTAATCCCTTAAAATTCAGGATCATAGAATTTTTATACAAATTTCCTCTTTATGTTATGGGTTAAAGCATGAGAAGTGCTTTATGCCGTTCTCACTGTCACTTGAAAATTTCGCTTTAAAATACCCTTCAACCAGTTTTATAGCTGGTTTTCTTTTTTGAAGAGAACAGAGGGCGCTGAATGCCATTTCCAAAAGCTAAACGGAGTCATGCGATTTGTCTGGCATCCACCTCAGTACAGTACTTCACCAGTTTGCTCTCACTGTGGTCAGATTTCAAGATTTACTGGAATTGGTTCCTCAGGAGAGTTTTTATAATTTTCTTGAAGTGGGGTCGGACTGAGTCCACTTGGTACGTCGCCCCTTATTTGGCCTATTGTACCAGCCCCGAATGATAGATGATTAGTGTGCACAGTCGGTGGAATGAGAATTGGCAGGGGAAACCGAAGTACTCGAAGAAAACCTGCCCCAGTGCCACTTTGTTCACCACAAATCCCACGTCACATGACCTGGGATTGAACCCGGGCCGCCGCGGTGGGAAGCCAGCGACCAACCGCTTGAGCTATGGCGCGGTATAGCTTTACTTTTTACTTTTTCATAGTTTTACTGACCACTTGCTATGTAACACAACGGTGCAAAAATAGACGGATTCTGTGCTATATATCACACTGAGAAATCTTTCATCCTTCCCCCCCCCCCGTTGTATAAAAGCCGTTACCATTAGTACCACCTGCTTTAAAACCATTCTGCCCACAGAATTTGTTTGTTCCGTATGGTCTCACAGTAAACGGCGATTTTTTTCCTAAACGTCATTAACCGGTTGGTCCTTGTGACAAAGCTATAGTGTTTCTTCCAAGTAGAAAGTGAATATTTAAATATTAGTTTGATGAAATCCTGGTTCAACTAATTCGAAACATGAATTTCACCAGAATATTTCTTACATAATAAATTCCTACCTCACAAGAAACACATTACGGCTCCGCTACAGAGCCCAACCGGTTAGTGCTGCTTAGGGAAACAGTCGCTGTTTGTTGTGAGTACCGTACGGAACACATAAATACACTATTTCGACAAAATGCTGACATTTTTCTAACGTTAAGGAAAGTGGTGCATATAGTAAAGTGTCAATTGGTGCTAATTTCATTAACTTCAAAAGGAATTTGCATAACAGAACTCTGTCCGCGGAGCTGATATCCAGGACAAGGAAGCCATTGTAACACCGGTTGAGACCTGAACGGGAAATCTCGTCACTTGCTATACAAATTGTCCTATTATTAACTTCTCTTGCTTCCTCCCGTATTCCTTTCCAGTCTCACATGTTATCGAATGGTGCGTCGAGAATGACGTTTAACGCCAACTACCACGAAAAACATGCACAAATAGTCCATCTTAAATCTTCACAGCACACTACGCTTTACATATACACATCAAAATATTATGAATAATCACAGAATAGACACGATAAAATAAAAAGACTCTTCGCTCGTTCGTGACGTGTTACGTAACTTATGTTGACACTCGACAGTGTGTTGCTATGGAAACCCGAAATTGTGTAATTTCAAAACTTCCATCTCATTGTTACATTAAATAATTGTGTTAGTGTCTCATTCATCTGATTACTGGATCGAGAGGCGCAATCGACTAAAATATTTACTTTTTTCAAAATACTTGTATAAATTCGCAAGTAAGTGAACTGTGATTGTGGCAAAGTAATTTGGGGCCTCTGGGTTATATCTGATGATAAGCAGGGAGGGCCGCATGAGAAGCACGCAGTAGCCACTTGGGATTTGGGAAGCACCTCAGAATTTGCTTGGAGGCAGGCGAAAACCAGGAAAACTTGTGTCGAAATGGCCGACTGACCCTGACCTGTGACCTCTAGCCAGCAGTCCGGTTTCTTGAGGTCCTCCTCTGCTCCCCTGTTTCAGCGAGGTGGACGGAAAAGTGTATGAAGCATACGTGAGAGAGAAAGAGGCAGCAAAGCGAGAGTACGAGCAAGCTGTGGCTAGCGGGCACACTGCGGCACACGTGGCTCTCAGGTAAGTTCAGCATGGCAACACTGAAGTCAGGTAAACATTACAGTGCAACCGATCAATCTGTCAGATATTTAGATTGTGACATCTTGTTAGTCTGTACGCCGGTATCAGCGTTTCATAGGAATATGCTGCCTCCGTTTCTAGGTAAGAATTACATGCTGTATCCCTGAAGATGGAGACAGTATTTTACTTCGAAACGTTTGTACCCTGTTACCAGACTACATGCCGTATAATTATTATCTAATGACGCTGTCAGTAACTCAGACTATAGGCCGCGCCATAGCTCAAGCGGTTAGTCGGTGACTTCCCACCGCGGCGGCCCGGGTTCGATCCCGGGTCTGCTCAAGTGGGATTTGTGGTGGACAAAGAGGTGCTGGGGCAGGTTTTCTCCGAGTACTTCGGTTTCCCCTGCCAATATTCATTCCACCAAAATCTCCATTATAATCACCCGGGGCAGGATACAATAGGCCAATCAGTGGCCGCCGTGCCGAGTGGGCCTAGTTGGACTCCACCCCCCACTAAGCGAACTCACACTATACAGCGCCGAATGATTTATGATCGTGAATAATGAATGGAAAGGATGGAGAAGGAAGTGGCCGTGACCTAATTTAAAACACTGTTTGGCCATATGCCTGGAGCGGCTCCGAAAAACCACAAAATCTCAGTCAAGGTAATAGGTTCCTGGCCGAGATTCGAACTGGTTACCTTCTGAGCACAAGTAAGCATTAAGGATCAGGTTGACTTGCTCGGTGACACGGCGTCATAGCCCGGAAAACCACAACATGAATTTTGCCAGAAAGTCTCATCTGTCAGGTGTTTAATAAGCGGTCACTTTATCTAATTAATTTCTGAGCCAGTTTTAGCCCAGTCGGTATAGCGACTGGTTAAGGGTTGGATGATCGAGGGGTCGGAGTTCGAGTCCCGGTAGGGGCAAGCATTTCCTTCTCTCCACGTCGTCCAGAACGGCTCTCTGAACTACCCGGCCTCCTATCCAATGGGTACCCGGAGGTCTTTCCCTTGGGGTAAAGTGGCCAGGGCGTGAAACTGTCCACTCACCTTAAATTAGTGCGAAGTCAAAACGTGGGTCTACTTATTTCCCAGTAGCCTTCATGGCGCAGGGACAGTTTTACCTCACCCTGGAGACTGGGCGTACAAATTATGCACGATTTATTTTGTTACGAGCATATACGATTATTGGGTTGTCTTCACAAAGTAAAACAAGAAGTTATGGGAAGAACTAATAGCCTACTTTCCTTTGATACGACACGTACTGCATAGAAATCTTAAAAATTAGGGGCAGACATACAGGCGGCTCTTTGCCTGGAAACGATATGGGGACACACAGGCACAGGCCTTGTAAACTTCAGAAATTAAGGGGAGGGAGAGGACATGGACGGACAGTAAGGTAATCTTATAACATGCACAAGAAGTTCTGGGAAGAACTAATCGCCTATTTGCCTTTGTACGACACGGAGTGCATAGAAAATGAAAAATTAGGGGGCACACAGACAGCAAGGTGATCTCATAAGCCCTTTTTAAATAAGAAAACTGGGTTAACTAGGAACGCCTTATGTATATCTGTGTAACTGTGTATACATGCCAATAAGGATATCGGAAGTTTGATCTGTTCCCACCTTCCGGTAACTGATTGCCATCGTGACAATTTGCTTTATTTTCACTTCCTGTGACGGTGACTGGCTTCGATCCACGTTGCCGTGTATCCAGTAACCGTCAGACCATAGGGGCGATACCTGCACTGGAAGAAGCACAAGCACTGTGCTTCACGCCTCAAGTAATCTGGAAGTGAATAATAAAGCTGTCAGTCCGTGACGCAGACCGCTACGGCATCGTCAGAAAGTCACTAGATTCCATCTTCAGCATACTTCCGGCATTCATACACCGGCGGGAAATTAAAACACACTTCCACAGGGCTTGCCTTCCGTAAGTTCGCCTACACAACGTATGACGCACCCTGGTTACCAGTGGATGTAAATTTCTACCAAAATCAGCCCAAAGGTTCTCGAGTTACGAGCTGGAACAGCATAAATATAATTTTTGTTTAATTATATCGAAAACCGTAAGACTTAAGAACGAAATGTTTCAGCAGCCTTTATATTCTGTTGCAAATATTTTTCGGGCCAATATGCATTCACAGAATTGTTCTTGATATCTGCTCAAAAATTCCATGTACGTCCCCGTATAAAACGCCCGCTATTGTCCAAGTTCAAGTGAAACTGGAACATATCCACAAATTTTAATGACCCCCCCAAAAATAAATTTGATGCAAACTATCCAGCTGTTCTGGAGTTGTTACATGCGGACAGACAGACCTGGAGAAGCTGAAAGGGTCATTCTTAGAACTTTCATTGTGAACCCCCTAACATGTTTCTTGCTTGAAGTTACTGGCGCCATGAAGCCAGAGCCAATTCCTCTGTTGTAAAACTGAAGCAAGCAAACTTACAGCGCACGGGAATCGAATCGCTTCACAGTGTCCGTGAACGTCGAGCCCCAGAAGAAAGCGACATTCAACCTGACGTATGAGGAGCTTCTGACGCGAAGACTGGGGCAGTACACTCACGTGATCAACCTGCACCCCGGGCAAGAGGTCAGAGACTTGCAGGTCCACGTGTCCATCAGCGAGCGTAGGAACATGACGACGCTTCGGGTTCCGGAACTGCGTTCCGGAAACGAGATAGACCCTGACCAGGACAATAAAGGTATAAGGCAGTTGACCTTAGTCTCATATCTTATGCTGTGTACGGTTTGATAAACAAAGCTGTCAATACCTAGACTGTATACCAGATGTGGCCAGACTTAACTGCGGCTCAACATAATCAGTTTCGGAAATCCGGGAGCTGCAAAAAGACATGGATTGGCGCGGGTGTTTAAGTACAGGATTTATACTCTGCACATATCTTATTTAATCCATTTGTAAATAAATGACTGACCAATATTACCCCCCCCCCCCAAGCAGNGTGTCGGTTGTAACAGACTGACTGAAACATCTTTGAGCGTACATCGCGTCTTGATCAGGAAACCTCACGGAAGAAAGATGCCCGTGCGTTCAAAAATGCCTCCAGTCTATCGCTCCCAGCGAGCATCGGTTAAAGGTTGCATGATGCACTGTCATCTTTCACAAAGCTTGTGACACTGAATAATTGTGATGTTGATGCAAGCTCAAAGACGCTTCAAATTCTATGATTAATCAACAATGAACTGGAAGAAGTGGGGAAGGAATTGACGGAAACCATTGAAACCCAGAGTTAAGATACACGGTCTCCGCATCGAGATTTGAACCCTACACATCCCGTAAACGAAGCAAACATGAGTACCCCCCATCATGAGAATTCTCGATTTTTGCTCGGTCATGGTGTACGTATTACTTACTTACTCATGGAGCTGAGCCCTTCTGGAGGAGCTACCAATTCTGCAGCTACTCAAGAATTTCCCATTGGTTTTTTCAATTTATCTAAGCCTTCCAGCCACACTATGGCCCTGGGGTCGACTCAGCCTCTAACAGAAATGAGTACCAGGGATCATCCTGGGGGTAAAGGGACAGCCTGCGCGCAAGGCTGACAACCTCACTGTCCTCTGTGAGCCGATTGTCCAGAAAATGTGTGAGTCTCGACGTCTCACAACCCTATAGGCCTCCATGCCCTGTTACAGGGATAGCTTTACCTTACCTTTTTTCCTTTACCGTGGTGTAACGGTCAGCTTAAAGATGTGGAGTTTTATGCCTTGTGATTATGGGGTTGGAATGTTTGGGGCACGCTGTTAGGAGGGATCAAGTAACGGTGGCTAAGAGGGGCTTCGAAAGTAAGGAAAAGTAGGAGATGGTTGAAGTATCCACATTATGAAGAAAGCAGTCTGCGTTACCGTGTCTCACGGTGTTGTCGCTTGCAGATTTACCTATACTTTTTCTTCAACCCTGAAGATGGGGGCGATACGTTCCTCCGAAACGTCGGTTAACACCACATATACACGGCGCCAAAGCCCAGAAGACTGCTTTCTTCATAGTCACCGCCGTGAAAGCCTCAAATCTTATCCACATTATGATTTGCGACAGCTAAATTTGAAGAGACAGAGGCAAACAGTATAGAACAGTCGACCAAAATGAACATCTAAGGTACTTAAAATAGCGGGCCTTCAACGACCTTTATAAGGGTCAATTTTTCTCTGCTTTTTGCCTGTGGTTTTGTATGGGTGTGAAACTTGGTCTCTGACATTAAGGGAGGAACATAGACTGAGGGTGTTTGAGAACAGGGTGTTGAGAATATTTGACCGAAGAGAGGTTAAGTGACGGGAGATTGCAGAAAACTCCATAATGAGGAACTTCATAACCTGTGTATTTCCCGCCCAACAGTAGTTTCTAACGCCTCTGGTAGATGGGGGAAGCATCGAGATACCGCTGAGCCAGTAGAAGCCGAACTCGCTGGCTGAGTCGGGACTGATGGCACTCACCAGTAGCGGTAGGGTATAGAGACCGGTAGAATATCACAGGGGGACGCACAATGGACCAATATCTGGTCTAAGTGCATGGGGAAACCCACCCTCTCCAATAACAACAACAACTTCATAACCTGTGCTCCTCAGCAAGCATAATTAGAATGATGATGTCAAGAAGGATGAGATGGGAAGGACTTGTAGCATGCATGGAAGAGAAGAGTAATGCGTACAGGATTATGATTGAAAAGCCAGAAGGAGGGAGACCACTAGGAAGATGATAGGATAATATTAAAGTGGATTTTAGTTAGGATGGAGTGGTATGCATTAGAGTATTAGACTGATCTGTCTCAGGAAAGGGACCAATGGAGGACTCTTCCGAACACGGTAATGAACTTTTGGGTTCCAGCTTTGTACGGTCAAGGGCGAGAAACTGAAGACAGACGGAGTTCTACCGAGCAACAGTATGTCATAAAAAGCGAGGGATTCCGGCTAGAAATATTTGTAACTAGGCAAATTGCTTTGCACAAAGCTTGGAAAGGACCGCAGTGTGAGTGACCGCTGTGGTACCCTGCTGCCAGCTTAAAATGTTTTATGATATGTAATGTCAGGACTTTCCGCAAAACGAATGGAAAGGACGGGACAGGATTACATCATCTTATTGCACACTGTGGTCGCAGGCATTTGGGGTGCAGCTGCAGGCCGCCTTTGTAGAGGCAGGTAATGAGAAAGAACACTTTACTTGCATATTATTCACATTTCTGAAAACATGTGAAGAAAAATTCCCTAAAATGGCTAAAATAACAAAAACCCTTAAAAGTCCAAAAATTTACTGAAAAATTACCCCCAAACCGAAAAAAAAAATGACATAAAACTTAAAAATGAAAAGTGAGCAAAATTGCCCTATAAAAGTTACATTTCTGTAACAATCCTACAGATGAATCTGGTTGGGAAACTCTGTCACAGCGTAGACTGATAGCCCTTTACAAGGCGTACACCAGGAGACCGGCTTGGAGAGCGATAGGGGACAGCCTGCTTCAACCGTGCTACCGGAGTAGAGAATATCATACTTGGAAAGTTAGAAGCAGGAAACAAAGAACAGATGTTGGCAAATATTCCTTTGTAAATAGGGCCATAGAGGATACTAGCGTCTTTCCCCTGTAAGCTAAACAGTTAGAAAGAGGCCTTAGGCGGAGTCAAATGAATCAAATGAAGTAATGTGAAGAGTCCTTGTTCGAGCGCAGTGAAACGAACACAAGCACGTGCCCTTTTATAACTTTATATGTTTGGATTTGCACTATGTGTACCTTATTGTATGTACGTATTTTGTTTTGTATTCCCTTATAAACGTTCCTTGTCTGTATCAGTGTAAGTTCTACTGCCACTGGGTGAACACCCAATTGCAATAAAATAAGACACTTGGTGGTGGACTTACGACCGGCCGCACTTACGACCACAAAAAAAAAAAAAAAAGATGATTAAAATGTAAAAGTTTTAAAAAATAAATTATAGAGATGATAAAAAAAAGTTAGAAAGGTTAAAAAATACTGTTAATAAATATATGGCCGACATACGACCACATCGACTTACGACCAGTCAGTCAGAACGGAAGTCGGTAGTAAGTCGACGACCAAGTGTATACATTTACGGGCATCGCATAAGCTACAAGGAAAGAAATATGAAATGTCATCAAAATCCGGGCCCTGGTCATCACAAATAAAGAAAGAAATATGTAACTCAATGAATAAATAAATTGCTTGAGGCAACTTCTCCTCATCTATGTTTTGCAGTCAACTCTCTGGCGAAGATCGAACGACCAAGTTCCACGGAGGCACAGGTGTGGTTCTCTCCATCGGTGGAGCAGCAGCGAGAGTTGGCCAAGAAGTTTGGGGATAAGAAGGAAGGAGCAGGACTCAGTGGACAGTTCGTGGTGCAATATGACGTGGAGAGGGACCCTCAAGCAGGCGAGGTTCTGGTGAGTTCCGTCCCGAAGTGGTAATGCACCCACTGGCTTGGTGACAGGAGAGTCACGGATCTTACCAAGTTACCTAATTTACGCCACGCAGCAGAGTGCTTCCGAAGCTAACACTTGCTCGTCTCGTCAAGAAATCCCCAGCAGTTTATTGAACCTGAAGGGTCACTACCGTGTTTACAGGATGTCACTATTGGCCCATATCGAGAGCCAGATGAATCCAGTCCACGCCCTTCCATCCTATTTAATATCTATTTTAATATTACGGTCCTCTGCATATTGTTACGTAGCATGTACGTGACTATAGATGGGGTTTGGATGGGTGAATAGATTTACTGACCACTTACAGGTCGGAACTACAAAGAACTATATCATTATCGCCATTTCAACAGTTTAAAGTTCACTAGAGCACATAGTCTAGCGTTCTAAGTCTGTTATTAGACGTTTCCTGGTAACGGCTAGAACAGTGGCTATTCCTCTGCCTCCGGTTCAAATTCTCTCTTCACAATAGAAAACACAGCTCTTCCACTGTCGTAATCCAACTGTTGCAATATTAAGAATATGCTGCCTAGCAACGACAACATGTTTACGGAACCGTTGCTCGGAAACAGCCCATCTCGCAGTCGTTGCATAGCGACGGCTCTACGCGCTACAGTATCTAGGTTTTATATGTGGTCCATTTCCTTCACATTTTCCTACCAAAATTTGTGTACGAATTTCTCTTCCCTTGCATGCATGCTACATTCCTGCTTCGTCTTAGTAATATCGGGCAAGGACAAAAAATTGTGAAGGCCCTCATTATGTAGCTTTCTCAACCGTTCCTTGGAATTGAAACGTTCATTGCTCTGTTCGCAAGAGCCCACTGATAAGTCTCTGAGCCAGATACGAGTAAATCCAGTCCACCTACGAACCGTATTACAGGACAATATATAAGAAATTACCTTACCCTTGAGTGTCGTTCTTTTGTGAATACGGTAATGAACCTTTGGGTGTCATAAATAGTGTGGAATTTTTCGATCAGCCTGGGGGGGGGGCGAGGGGTACCGGCTTCTGTGAAGCGACTTTGCTGTGTGGTGTTCGTGTTGTACGTATATGTGTGAATCCCTTCACGTGTAGAGGTGTGTGTGACTATAGATGGGGTTTGGATTGGTGATTTGATTTATTGACTGCTTATACAACTCGTTAATACACTTCACAGACTGCTCTCTCACACAGACTAGTGTTCTCAGCCTGTTACAATTTGCACTATATTGTCGTTTCCTGGTATCGGAGTTTAACGCGGGCACTATAACTGGATCACACACTCCAGATATCACACAAAAAGTCTTCTCTTCACAGCCTGACTCTCAGCTGAGTCTGAGTCTTATATTACGGCCGACGGTCAGTCGGCCAGTCTATCTTGGAATAAAGCACCCATCTGGAGCTTATTACTGTCAGCGGGGCGCTGTCTCTGGCGACCGGATGGGTCTGTCGTTTACAATTGCTGCTGGTCGTTGCCAGCGCAGTCATTCTCGGATCCGAGTCCCGTGGGATTCGCAACCATAATTAACTGTCCCAGATTCGAGACTTCCCTATTCGTCGCCTCCTAAGACTCAGAGCCCTAATGCTTATAACCCCTCGGCACGGGCACGTAGGAAACACAGCTCTTCTATTGCTACCCCAGCGATATCCATGGAAACGTGTTTGTTTGCAAAGGCGTACCTAGAAACAGCCGCCTATACTTGCTAATTAAAAATCTGTTGCCTACTAACAGCGAATGTTGTTTCGTTTTCCCACCCGAGGCCACCTACCGGCAACGGCTCTACACGCCACAATATACCTGAAGCTGCGGAGAACGTTTGAAAGTAAGGAGAGAGGAAGAATCAGGAGGCTGAGGTTCTCGCACTTTTCACCATATGTCATTAACATTATCAAATTAAGGATGCGATGGGTGGGGCACGTAGCACATTTAGTGGACCAGGAATACACACAAAATTATAGTATGACCGCACAGAATACCTAGGTACGGACGGGAGGATAATATTAGAGCGGAACTCCGAATGTGAGCTTGGGGGCACAACACAGCTGCAAACCCCTCGGGAAAATACCACTTGACAAAAGCAGCCGTGGAGACGCAAACGATATTAGCATCTATGTTAAGCAGAAACAGACCGGATAATGCCTTGATAAGACTAAGACCGCTTCCTTCTAAGTCCTTTCCCTTTTTTCTCAACCAATGAGAGATATTGACATAAAAAAGTAAGGCTCTTACTGTAACAGGCCGTGGAGGCCCATAGGGTTGTGAGGCGTCGAGGCTCACACATTTTCTAAAGAGTCGGCTCACAGCGGTGGTGAGGTTGTCAGCCTTACGCACCGGCTGCCCTTTACCCCGAGGAAGATTCCTGGTACTCATTTCTGTTAGAGGCTGAGTCGACCCCAGGGCCTAGTGCGGCTGGAAGGATGATTAAACGTCGTAAAAGAAACCGCAAACCACTAATTTCATTAATGAGCAGTACCGTTTTAAGCTGGGATAGCTCAGTCGGTGTACCGACTTGTGACTGAGGGGACCCTCACCTGAGGACGGAAACAGATCCAGTTTCCGAAACGTCGTGTTTTTCTTAGTTATCTTAAAAAACCAGGACGATGGATAAAGTCCGAGAACCCAGTATCTCTGTGTGTTATCCACCATCGTCAGAATCCTATAGTAACTACTTAGACGTCCAGGCTTCGATTCCCACCAGAGGCAAGAGATTTCGCTCCACTCCATTCCACTGTGTCGAGTTAGGCTCTTGGGCCTTCCCTGTCACATATCCAATGGGTACCAAGGACACTTTCGCAGGACGGTAAAGCGGCCGGGGCGTGATGCTCGCCACTCACCCCCATCTAGTGCCGAGGTCAAGAATGGTGAAGCTATACAGCCAGTCCCCCATACGCCTTCATGGCATTGTGCTCAATTAATTAGGCACAGGGCCAACTTTACAACTGTTACTATCTGAAACTGAATTACAGGTTAATGATGGCTACTTCGTGCACTTCTTCGCCCCGACAGACCTAAAGCCGCTGCACAAGCGCGTCGTCTTCGTTCTGGACGTCAGCGGCTCGATGGACGGAAGGAAGATCGAGCAACTGAAAGAAGCCATGACGGCCATCCTCGACGACCTCAACGACGGCGACTACTTCAACATCGTCGAGTTCTCCTATTCAGTGACGGTAATGACACGTAGAGCGACGGAGGGGAAAACTTTCGTAATAAGCCAACACGTCACATACATGTCCACGAGCCGTAATCATACAGTCCATATAATGACATTTTAGACGGCCGGGGTTCGATTCCCGGCAAGGTATAGAGATTTTCCTCCATTCCACAGCATCCAGACTGGCTCTGGGATTCACCCAGCCTCCTATACAATGGGTGGAGGGGGGGGGGTAAAGCGCCCGAGGCGTTAAGCTGACCATTCACTTCCCCCTAGTACCAGGTCAAGAATGGTGGAAATACACCTCCACTCCCCCTTATGCCTTTACGGCAATGCTTCATTAACCACAATGATAAGTTTACCTTTTATTTACCTCACTGTACATATGTCCACTTCTAACTTCCAAGTTTGTATAGAAGGCATCTAAATACAAATTCGCCAAATTGCGCATGCTCTGCTTGCCTCCTGTCTCATGCTGACTCTTTAGCTCTTCAGCCGGAGGCAAACATGTTCCACCAAAACATAGTTGACTTTCACCGGACTATGCAGAATTATATCCCACCACTGAGAGAATCTGAGATCTTACAAATATTGATTGTACATATGTTAAACAATTCATATCAAATACAATTTTTAGATCCTGTATCAGGATCAAACAGGAGTCGGTATAGCGATGGGCTGTGGGTTGGACGGCCAAGGTTCGAATCCTGGTATGAACAAGATTTTTTCTTCTCCATAACTTCTGGACCTAGATCTGGGGCCCACCCAGCCTCTTATCTGGTGGGTACTGGGGGGTGAAGCCACCACTCATCTCCGTCCAATGGCGAGGTCAAGAATGATAGAGTTATACCTCCACTCCCCAATATTCCTTCATGGCTTAGTGCTTAATTAATTAGGCACAGGGACAACCACAAAGATTAGGATCTCACAATTTGCACAATAATTCCAAATGCACCCAGTGCACAATGCACAATGGTCTTGTGAGATATGTACCTGGGAAGGGAGGTACCAGCATCTTGCCTCAGCAATCTCATATATCACAAAATGCTTTAAAACAACCTCCATTAGTTGCCATCGCTGCTTTCTGAAGAACCAGTGAGCTGGAGGTGAGTGGTCAACTCCCTGCTCTGGCAGCTTTACTCCCAGCAGGGACTGGTTGAAGCCATTACTTTGGATGCCGTGGAAACAGAAAACACCTCCCTGACCCTCACAGGAATCAAACACCAGTAATCCAGCCTGTGGCTTTAAGGGATTAGGTTCCAGTGATGTGACTCTGAGTTCAGCTGTCTCAAGACTAGGTCCAGTGATGTGGCCCAAGTTTTATTGCCAGAATGATGGATTACTAATATTGCTTTGCAGGTGTGGAACCTTGACTCAACATCCCAGAGTGCTGTGTTCTCTCCTTACAATGCATATGGGGACAGTTCCAGCCCCCAGCTGGGACATACCCCGGCCTTCCCAGCCACAGAGGAGTACAAAAGGAAGGCAAAGGACATCATCAAGAAAATGCGAGCAGGTGGAGGTAAGTCCTACACTGTAGTGCCACTGTGAGTTATGCACCTCACCACCGCATGAACTCAGGGCATTCCTGCCAGCCCACAGTATTCTGCAGACCTTCACCATTTAACAGATGGTGGATACTACATTAGCATAAAGAAGTCTCCATTTTGCCAATGCAGTGTATTTGTGTATTCTGTACGACTCCCATAATAAACACCAATCATATCCTTAAACAGCATTAACCAGCTGAGATTTGTAGGGGAGATGCTGTGTGTTCCCTTTGAGGCAGCACCCGAATTTTTAAATACTTTATGCAGATAATCTCATGCTCCAAAGACTGTATCTTCAAACTCTAAACAGCAGACCTACTAAATATGGGAATAACATTTTACAGAATACTGAATAACTATTATTATTTTGTCATGGGGTGAGACTGAGTCCAGTTGGTACTGCGGCCACTACTAGCCTATTGTACCAGCTCCAGATGACAGATGGTGATTGTGGAGAAATCGGCAGAACGCAAATTGGTAGGGGAAACCAAAGTACCTGGAGAAAACCTGCCCTGGTGCCACTTTGTCCACCAAAAATCCCACATGACCTGGACTGGGCTTGAACCTGGGCCACCAGGGTGGGAAGCCAGCGACTAACCCACCTGATCTATGTCACAGTCTGACTAACTAACTAACTAATTTAGCTCCATATAGCTGATTCTTTTTTGAGAAGGCACCAGTCACCCAACTCTATTCAGGAATTTCCAACATTTTATGGAACCTGACTATTCATTACCATGTTAGCAAGGACTATCCAGAGCCAGATGAATCCAGTCCATAACTCCCCATCACATTTCTATAAAATCCATTTTAATATCATCCCCCCCCTACACACACACACACATAGAGGGAAAGAGAGCGCAGGTGGGTGTGTGCATGCGTGTCATATGCATTAAAACTGATTGAAGAATATAACCGGAAAATTGTCGGAATTCATAATATGAGCATTGTATGTTACAAATATTTGTACACAATTTATCTTAGCCAGGATTCCAAATAATTATTTTTATGATTTTCCTCAGTCCCTAGAGGAAAATCTTGATTAGGTCCCAGCTGCTCCCTTCCCAATCTTTTTAATTCATTAACCACTGTACCATATGTCACTATAATCCAGACAGCACAGCATCATAAAATGTTTGTGGTCATTTCTTCTCCCATTAATACCCAGGATGATATGCCAAAAAATGTATGTAGGCTCTTTATGTAGTACTGACCTTCAGACAGCGTCTGTAGACGAAGTACGTCAAAAAGCTGAGAAATGCACAAGACAAAATACACAGAACATAGTGTTACCTGTATTTTATATTATGGATTCAACTCTAGGTGCACTTTGAAAACCATCTGCCATGTCTGTCACCATCAAACCAAATTAAATTTGAATGACAGATCATAGTGTAAATCAGTATATTTTAGTTACGTCTATTAAGTGGTTTTATGAAATTAAAAATATCTATGAACAGATGTAAATATGAAATATAAAAAAACTATAATTCTTTCTGGTGTTCTGTATGAGTGTGCAGCTGAGGGAAAAGCGAGGATACTTGAGAACAGGATGCTGAGGAGAATGTTTGGAACTAAGGGGGTGGCCAGTAATGGGAGGAGGGAGAAAACTGTGTAATGAGGAACTTTGTAATTTCTATTCCATGCTGGATCTTATTAGGATGTCGTAGTCAATTAGATGGGCAGGGCATGTAACATGCATGGAGAAAAAGAAGTGCATACAAAGTTTTGGTAGCAGACATGAAGAAAAGAAACAGTTAGGAAGAATGGATTACTTCGATAATGGCAAAGGGGTGGGAGGATGAGGACTGGATTCATCTGGCTTATTATAGGGACCTGTGGTGGGCTGTACTGAACACAGTGATGAATCTTGAGGCTTCATGAAATGAGGAAATTACATGAGTATCTGAGCAACTTCTGGCTTCTCAAGAAGTACTCTCTTTGGAACATATATACATATGTCGTGATAACCTGAGGGAGAGCCAGTGGGCATGAAGGATGGTAGATGGAGACAGGTGTATATAGCTTGCTGCTGTGTAACCTGACTGCAGATCTATCCAACCTCCCCTGTCTCAAAGTTTTTTTAACTTCTCTTGGGCACCTACTGTGGCAATCTGAATCACGTTCCTTTATAGTTTATTTAATGGTCCTGTAGTGTCAAGTGACAGGATGATAAATGAACAGTGAATTGGAAAGGATGTGGAAGGAAGAGGTCATGGTCTAATTTCTAGTGTCATCTTGGCATTGGTCTGGAGGGACTGAGTAAAACCATGAAAAACCTGGGTCAGGACAGTCAATGTCAAAGTCATGGGCACCTATGAAGTACATGTCTAGAGCATTACTGGTATGTTACATCTTATTAGATGTTTGTAAAAATCCAATGAACTCAAGAAAAGCCTAACTAACTTCAAGAAGCTGAGCCGTCCTTCAGAAGCCGCTGGTTGTGCAGCTATTCAAGAACTTCCCAGCATTTTATGGAACCTGAAGGTTCATTACCGTGTTCACAAGATCCCTCCACTGGTCCCTATCCTCAGCCAGATCAATCCAATCCATACCAACTCATCCTATCTCTCTAAAATCCATTTTAATATTGTCCACTCACATACACCTTGGTCTTCCCAATGGTCTCTTTATTTCTGGCTCTCCCAACAATATCCTATATGCATTTCATTCCGCCCTCATTCGTGCTACATGCCCTGCCCATCTCATCCTCCTTCACTTGATCATTCTAATTATACTTGGAGAAGAGTACAAGTTATGAAGCTCTCATTATGTTTCTCCAACCTGCTGTCACTTCATCCCTCTTCAGTCCAAATATTCTCAACACCCTGTTCTCAAACACCCTCAGTCTATGTTCCTCTTTTAACGTCAGAGACCAAGTTTCACACTCATACAGAACCTCAAGCAAAATTATAGTTTTGTATATTCTGATACAGGGCTACTATATACGATTTAATCGTATTTAAAACGCTATATTTTCCAAAGCATTACACATACAAATATGATTGATATATAAAAAGAACCGTAAACTCACCAAGTTTTCTTCACACTCTACAAATGTTCTATGTGTGCCCCATGGGTCACACGACACACGTCCAGGCGGTAGTCGAGCTCGTTCAACACATTTTGTAGCATCATCCTGTCAATGTTCCATCACTGCAGCATCGATGCGTTCCCTCAGCTCTACTGGTCTTCTTGGCAGTGGGGGTACGTAAACACGATCCTTAATGTACCCCCAAAGGAAGAAGTCACAAGTCATCGCTGAATATCAACCTGGCGGCGAAATCTTCATCCTCCAATGCTTCCTGCATTGTGACGCAAAATTCCAGGCGCCGGCCATAATCTTCCGGTTTTAATTGTTGCAGGAACTGCATACGGTACGGTTTGAAATGTAACCGTCGTCGCAAAATCTTCCATACAGTTTGCTGCGGTAGTCCAAGTTCGTGGCTTGCTCGGACCGTTGATTTTTGTGGACTACGCACAAAACTTTCCCTCACTCTCCACTGTTTCATCTGGCACATTTGGTCGTCCGGTGCTTTTCCGTTTACAGACAACCAGTTTCCTTAAATTGCCGATACCACCGCAAAATGCTTTTTTTACATGGTTCTTTTCCGTACTCTCTTTTGAATGCGCGTTGCACTGCTATAACAGTCGAAATTCTCGCATATTCCAACAAACAAAACCTCTTTTCTTGCTTTGTCGCCATTTTGTACAGGCACTGAACTTGTGCTGCCAACTGGTGCACATAATACAAACTTGGTCAGTTTACGGTTCTTTTTATATATCAATCGTATTTGTATGTGTAATACTTTGGAAAATATAGCGTTTTAAAAACGAATGAATCATTCATGGTAGCCCTGTATATTCTGTTTTTGGACAGCAGATGAGAGGAAAAAAGGTTCTGGACTGAATGGTAGCAAGCATTACCCAAATTAAATCTCTTAACTTCCTCCTGAATCAGGTTTTGATTTGTTATAGTCATTCCCAAATATCTGAACTGTACCACATTTTCAAAGCCTCTGTTAGCTATATTTATGTCACAATTTTTCCCTGCATTCTGGTGACGAGACAAAAATATATACTTAGTATTCTCTGTGTTTACTTTTAGAACCAACCATTTTACTAGCATCAATTAAAGTTTCTGTGTTTTTCTTTATATTATCTCCCAGTAGATTCACATCATTAGCATAGGCCAGCAGCTGATGTGTTCCATTTAATTTCAGTTGAATAGCAGTGGCAATGAAACATCTTGTTTTAGACAATATTGGATAGGAAAATTATCAGACAAATTTTTGCCTATACAGACTTTACTATTCATTTCATTTAAACACATTTTAATCAGCCTAAGTAATTCTACTTTTTTTTTTCAATGGCTCTTCCAGACCATTCAGGGCCTTGGCCTCTTACTCAGTTCTGCAATCTTTTTTACAGATGATAGGACTTCTTGGATGAATGATCAGCCCATCACAAAACAGCTACCTAAACACAGGACAACACAAACACAGAATAAACGCATACACTTTAACTTTAACTTTTAACACACACCAAACATCCATTCCCTGACTGGGATTCAAATCCATGATCCCAGCATCCAAACAAGTGAAGACAGTTCATGCCTTAGACCACGTGGCTACTGTGACCGGCTAACTAGTTCCATGGGTACCCCAAATTCTATGAGAATATCGTATAATACTTCCTTCCTAACTGAATCATAGGTTTTCTTGAAGTCTGTGAATAGCTGATGTACTGTCTAGCATAATAAAATCACTACTAAACAAGAAATAAAGTGTACTCCATTGTCTAACCTACTGCTATTGTTTTGTGTGCTCAGTTCACAATGCAATGCATATAGGTCACCTGGACGGCAAAAATTCATTCTTAGTAAACAGAACAGTTCATTAGCAGTTCATCAATATTTGGTCAGTCTTCTTGGTCTAATGTCATATAGTTAACATCCAAAAACAGAAAGGCACTAAATGTAGAGAGAAATCCATTGATATTTCATGCATCTGCCATTATTTTCCTGTGCTATACACAATGTGAGCATGTGATCAGAATGGCAGACTGCTTAAGTAAATTCTGAAGGGCTCTAATGATGACATGTAACATGTAACTTATTGGAAACTGGGTTGGGAGCTAACCTCACTACCTGGATGTGAATATTGTGTCCTTTAGAACACTGTAAGAAGGCCAAAAACCTAGTAATCCCAAGGACTATCTGATTATCGACTGAGATTATGTAATCCAGCAGTCTTCATTTTTAACAGTCAGGAGTTGTCAAATATACATGCCTGCAGTTTATCTTTCTCAAAGGTATCTCGTTGGAAGGACACATCTATAATGTAATGTGTTCAGAGCTCAGTATGGTGATAAGACTGTGGTCTGGACAACTGAGGCACTGGGGTTCAGTTCTTGGTAGGGGTAAGAGATTTCTCTACTCCATAGAATCCAGACGGGCCATGGAGTCCACAGAGCCTCCTATCAAATGCATACTTGGGGCTCTTACTCCAGGGTAAGGCATATGGATTTTAAAGTTGACCAATCACCTCCATCTAGTGCCAAGTAAAAAAATGGATGGACCAACACATTCACTTTCTTATACGTTTCTATGGCGTGATACCTCGTTAAGCACAACAATATCTTTCAATTTTACTTATGATGTGGAAGTTTATGGCAAAATGATGGGAACAACAGAAATATCAAGCAATTCAAGGCAGAACTCTTTAAAGTGTTCTCTCCCAGTGCACGAACTTTCAGCCTTACAAGTTCTGTACTTTTCATATCTTCAGTCTATCCAACTGCATCTCTTCATTTTGTTACAGCCTACAGAATTGCACACAATTCCTTCCAAAACGAATCAGTCATCAAAGCCAACACCTTCCCTTACAACTTGCAGTTCTAAGCCAGAAATTTCTCCACTCTTTACAATGGTCTTCACATGTGGGCTTCACTTCAGATTTTCTTTATCATTGTCAAACTTTCGAAATCTTAGCCGGTGTATTGACTTTTGTACATGTGGCCTAAGACCTATAAGCAGTAAATATACCATGTGTTGTGTCACATGTCACCAAAGCACTCTACATTCTCTGGTTGTACATGGAAGAGATGAGCTCTAGATACAGTAGCTCGATGTGAATATGCTGACAAAGATTTGTCAAAAGGAAGATCTAGTCATAGCTGGAAGGATAATATTAAAATGGATGTTAATGAAATAGGATGGGAAAGTGTCAGTTGAATTCATTTGGTTCAAGATAGGAATCATTCCATAAAATGGTGGAAATTTTTTGAGAAGCTGAGTGACCACTACATTTTCAATGGCTGTGCTCTGTGGAGTAACAGAATTAGCATTACTTACTTACTTACTCAGCATTACTGCTAATGTTGATTATAGGCCACTAGGCAAAGCAGGAAGCCATATCGTCAAAACTTTCCTCTGAAGAAACAGGAATATGAAACGCAAACAGCTGTCCAACTGGCAGCAGTTAGTTCTATGCGGATTGTAACATAACCTTCCATTCTCAAATGTTTTAATGCTTTCCTCCTCTCTAAAAAAAAAGTCGGTGAATCTTGTTGAAGAATCTACCAAAACTCCTTGCTAAATATTCAGTATAACTTCAACTGATTGCATACGACACCTAATTATAAGGGAGAGGTCACAGATGGAAGTAAAACAGCTGTAATGGACATAATAGATTTTCTAGATGTATCACTAGGTAGCAGCACAGTCCAGCTTCATGAGAGTCTAGGTGCCAGATGCACATGTGCATGTTCAGAGGCTGGTTTCAGTAGTCAAACTGGCGACCATGAATGTGGAATATACTACCATTTTTGGGGGGCAAAAAGACTGAATGCAAAATATACTCATAAAGGTGCACTGCTAAAGCGATGACACAAGTGTATCAATGTTGGTGGAGGATATGTTAAGAAATAAAAGTTCTTTCCAGGTTGAAATATCACATGTTTTATACCCAATTGTGACCTACTTACTGACTCCACCTCATATGACTTAAAAAGGTATGGAAATGGTATTACTCCATGACCATATGCAGTATGAAATCTGTGGGGCCTGAACTGTAAACACCATCAACCTAAGATACAGTGGTTTGAAGCTGGACAGCGCCAATATACACCTTTGTCAGCAATACAATCTTAGTTCTGACACTGTATCTGCAATGAAAGAATATTAAGGTGGAGGGCAAGTGAACATGCAGTATTTCAGCAGCACTTTCTCTGCCCAACAGGTACCAACATCCATGACACTTTGAAGACAGCGATTCGTGTAGCACATGAGGGCCTGCAAAATATCACTACAGAAGACAAGCCAGAGCCCATTGTTGTATTCCTGACAGATGGTGAGCCCACAGTGGGTGAAGTGAGACCCAACAGAATCCAGGCCGCTGTCCGGGAGCTGAACTCTGAACCTGAGGCCTCTATATTCAGTCTTGCACTCGGAGATGATGCGGACTTTGGCTTCCTGAAGAAGCTGTCACTACGCAACTCTGGTTTTGCACGCAAGATCTATGAGGCTTCAGACACAGCACTGCAGCTCAGAGACTTCTATCGCCAAGTGGCATCTCCACTTCTGGCTAATGTCACCTTCAGCTACCAACCACAACACGTGAGTCTCCACAGTGCATCACTGAACTTCACATGGGGCATTCCTTGCATTTTTTTTATTGCCAGTAGGGTGGGACTAAGTCCCTTGTACTGCGGCCACTTCTGGCCTATTGTACCAGCCCCAGACGATAGGTGAGGGTGATTGTGGAGCAATTGGTGGAATGAAGATTGGCAGGGAAAACCAAAGTACTTGGAGAAACTCTGCCTCAGTGCCACTTGACCGAACTTGATCAAACCCGGGGCACCGCGGTGGGAAGCCAGCGACTAACTGCTTGAGCTATGGCGTGGCCTCATTCCTTGCATACTTCACACAGTAAACCTTCGCTAATCTGGTTACAGTTAATTCAGATCAAAATATGAAAACTGCTGTTCACAGGTGAGTACAAACTCTAAAATGTACATGGCATTTACGATGGCAGATGAGTCACTTGTCTGTTCAGACAAAACTCAGAAACAAGACTCAGAAGTTGTACTTGTTTTCAAATGTAATGAGTCAGTTTCTTCAAATCTGAATCATTACATTTCGAAACAAGTACAACTCCTGAGTCTTCTCTTGATGAATAAATGTATTGTCTTTGCACAGTTTTAAATACAAACTCTACAGTGATAATTTCTTATTTATTTTCATCAGCACTACTTATAACAAATTTTCCATTTATTTTATGGCTACCTTTTGCATAACTAATCCAGATTATCACTTAATCAGGTTGATATCTCACCCACAATTACTCTGAATTAGCGAGGGTTTGCTGTAGTTGGAAGTGAGAACCATTTTCTCAGACAAATGGGCCAACTTATCTCTAATTTAGTTCCAGGTTCCAACGGTCCCAAGTTGGAAAGAGTGTCTAAATATAAGTATATATCTGGTCATGCAGATACATTACCTTCCCTCACAACTTGTTGACCACAATACAGAGAAGAGCGTAAATTAACAAAATAATTTAATAACCAGATAACTTAGTAGTAAACACACTTGAAGGGTATGCCAATGAGTTAAAGACATCAGACAAAGAGACCTGGAGCAATAGGTCATGAATACGAAAGTACAGTCTGCATAAATCAGCAGAAATGATACAGAAGCATGGTTCTGGTAAGGGTAGTAATATTCCTGCACTCATGAGACCCCTAGCAGAGCTGGTAACCAGTACACATGTGCAGGTGAAATTGATATGTTAAGGACTAGGAGATGGGGGGCTATGACATCACGATAAGTTATGGTATATTGGAATAGGGCACAGCTGACCAAACTGTGAGCCCAGTACCTGACAGCGATACTGCACAGCACACAGTTATTTACCAGATCAAGGAATTCCTTGCCAGTATGAAACCCTAAATTTTGCCATTGTCTTCACAAAAGGACGGCATAAAATACGGTTAAATATCATAATGATGCAAACAGTTTTAAACTCATTTATATTACATGTAGTGTAGATAATATTCTCTGTATTCCATATTACCCTCACTACACATGACTTGCAAAAGAAATCAATCTCAAACAGAATTTTGTATGTTTTTTTGGTAAGTAACACATTAAAAGAGTATAACATTTTCTAAGTAAATTCAAATATTTTCTTTTAATTCTGACTTTTATTTAAGAAGATCTTCGAGAAAAAAATGATGTTCCAGAATACCCCACTTTTCTTCACTTGCCGAAGATACAAAGCAGTTTACTAAATCAATAAACAATACAGCTGCAGACAAATGGCTATAAATTAGGTGACCAGTGACATGTAAAATGTGACACACTGTCTGAACATATGGCAGGTAGAAGAGCGGTCCATGACCCGGCACATCTTCCCCACGCTGTTCTCGGGCGCTGAACTTGTAGTGGCCGGCAAGCTTAAGGAGTACGTGCTTCCAGACTCATTGTTGGGGCATGTGAGCGGTTCCTCTCTCGATGGCTCATCCCAGTTTTCATCCTCTGGATTGGTCGAGGTGTCCTCCCTGGAACGGTCCTGGGCCTATCTCACCATCCAGCAGTTGCTGGAGGACCCTGAAGTGGAGGGTGAAGATGACATCAACCCAACAGACAGCAAGGACTCCAAGAAGAAGGCTCTTGAGCTGGCATTAAAGGTATCTTGTTGCCCTCATATTTGGAGTTTCCATAAGGCATTTTCATATTTAAATACTTATTGGATGTGATGAGGTAAAGAAAAAAAACAAAAACAAAACAAGTTGTGACAAAATAAGTGTCTCATCTTGTTCTGTTGTGGGTGTATTTTATCAATGTGAGCTGCAAGTGTAGCACAGCATGCATCCAACCAACAAGCGAACTGCTGCCATATGTGCACTAAGCCATCTGGATAATTGTAGCTTGTACCACAATGTTTCACAAAGCGAGTACTGCGCAGTTACTGATGTGTTATTAAGTTACTACAAATATATATTATTTGAAATTAGAACACAGTCATCCTAAAGAATACGTCTGTTTCCTATCAAGGGTTCTGATAATATTTGACATTTAGTTTAAATAACTTTCTAGAATATGTCCATTATTTGGTATTCTAAAACAGAATACAATGTTTTGGGCAATGGATCTGCTCCAATCCTCAGATGAAGTATATCTTCTGAGTTTGTGATATTTGAAAATGCTAACCTCAGTGATCAGGTTCAGTGATTAAGGTTGAGATTTGCTCACTTTAATGTGTAGCCAGCTGACTACTTGTGCTCACTTGAACACTGCAGCAGCTCCACCACCCAAAACACTGTTTTCTGTTTTAAAATAGCAGATGATGGACTGAGTCCCAAAATTTAGCAGCACTAACCAAATAATTCATATACCTACTCTTTATGTTCAAATGGCTCAATTAGAATTTTCCTCATTCAGAATTTTTGCAGCTCATCAGCCCCCCCCCCCTCCATATGTAACCTAGGGAATTCTCAAAACCCCCTCCCCACGTGCCATCAATTTCAAAACACTAGATACTGTGCCATGGGTACAGTAAGACAAGGTAAAATTGCTGTAGCAGTAGAAAAGGTAAAGCTATCCTGTAACAGGCCATGGAGGCCCATAGGGTTGGGAGTTGTCAAGGCTACCACATTATCTACACAGTTGGCTCACAGATGGCGGTGAGGTTGTTAGTCTTATGCACTGGCCACCCTTTACCCCCAGGAAGATTCCTCGTACTCATTTCTATTAAAGGCTGAGTTGACCCCAGGGCCATAGTGCAGCTCGAAGGATTAGGTAAATTGAAAAATCCAATGGATTTATACTCCTTGAGACAAGAAAAGAACAGTATTGTCGCTTAATTTCTATAAGTTGAGGGGCACATTAATTGAGTCTTCTGCAAGGTGGCTCACGCCCTACATCTGGTAACATTCTACAGCAAGCAGTGAATACCCACAAAGAATATTATCTTGTATGATGTGACACCATGTAGTCTGATCTATGTTTTCTCTCATTTTGGAGGAATGTACTGACTCCATCTTCAGTGACAAAGAGCAAGCAAAGCAAAGAAGCAGCAGTCTCTGCTTGCTATCTGCTTGATGATTCTTCAACTCTGTTTGCTTCTTGGTTCCTCAGCTTAGGCCTAGTCCTTGACTGTGAAGTTGGAAAATTTCTGCCAGACTACATGGCAATACATCCCAGAATGTGGTACTCTTCTCAATCACTGCTGTGATAACCTCAGATCTCACACTGAATGCTCAGTGTCCAAACAAGTGGATGGGCATGGGAAGACTGATTTCTTGGCCTTCCCATTCACCATACCTCAGTTCATTAGGTTTAATTTATTCCATCAAGTGAAGGAGAAAATGTAGACCCAGTCATCATAAGCGGTGTCAGCATGACAACTTAGGAGGCAGAAAATTGGAAGCTGCAACTATATATACCCACAACATGTTGGTGTATGCATGGCACAGACTCAGTGTAGGCTGAGCAACAAATGAAGCTCATATCAGAACACATCCCAAATAAAGCAAGACTGTAGAAGTGTACAATGTACACTGAACATGCATATTCAACAGGAGTGACAAATTACTTATTAATATCAAATTCCTAATAAGAAAAATACAGAGCAGAAAAAGGTACACGTGTTCATAAAGCAGCATGGGAAGATGAGTAAGACTGAAACACACAGCAGGAAATTCTAAGTCTTCTGCTGTTGAATAAATGCATTGTTTTTAATAGATTTTAAATAAAAGCTCTATAGTGGTATATATTTTTTTTTTGTATTTATTTCCATGAGCACTACATGTCATTAAATTTTCTAGTTATTTGTGTTTTAAGTTTTTGTCTTTTAGGACTACCTTTTGCCTCACTAATCTGGATTATCGCTTAATCCAGATGACTTTTCCCCACAGTTGCTTTGGATTAGTGAGGGTTTACTGTATATATTTCCTGTGTTGGCAGTACTCCTTCGTGACACCTGTGACATCACTTGTGGTCGTGAAACCGAATGATACTCATGCCATAGGCTCCGAAGTGAACCAACCTACAGGTAAAATTCATCTCTTAGTTTCTGTAAGATTCTGTCACACGTAGAAACCACAGTTTTTGGTGTTATACTATTTTGTGCTTCTGTTATTCTTATTATGTTGGAGAACATAAGGGATGAAACACTTCCTGTCTGACCCCTTCAAAGTGTGACAACATTCAGGTTCTTTGCCATCTATGACCACACTGTTGATATATTTGCTATACCAAGCATACTGCTGTAGCAGTACTCTTCTAGACTTCTGTTCAGGAGTTGCTCAGTTCAAATCTCAGCTAGGACACTGGATATGCTGACAAATGGTTTTCATGGGATGTTAGGACAGCACCTCAGTCACACCATGACTGCTTCCTTCCAAATCCTTAGCAATTTATTATTCACCAATCTGCCTAATCCATCCAGCCGCACTATGGCCCTGGAGTCAACTCAGCCTCTAACAGAAATGAGTATCATGAATCTTCCTGAAGGGTAAATGGTGGCCGATGCATAAGGCTGACAACCTCACTGCCATCTGTGACCCAACTGTCTAGAAAATGTGGGAGCCTTGACATCTTACACAGCCTGTTACAGGAATAGTTTTTACCACTAGCTTACCAATTCTACTGTTATACACTATACAATCTAAGATGCTGACAACATTGTAACATAAATCACAAGCCCACACACACATTTATTGTATCTCCTGTTGCGAGTCTTTCAGTGGCCATAACAGTTTTCATATTTTGGTAATGTTGACTGAAATCTAATATTACAGATGATTTGTTCTACCTCTATGTACAACTGTCAGTAACGGAGGCAGTTTTATTAAATTCAAACATACAGCTATATAAGATGGCACAGTTTAAAATAGCTGAGAAACTCCATGGAGCTGAGTCATTATTGAGAAGCCAACAGTTGCTCAGTTCCTCGAGAATTTCCCAACATTTTATGGTAACTGAAGGTTCATTATAATGTTCACAAAAGGACGTCACTGGCACCTATCCTGAGCCACCCCATCCTATTTCTGGCACAGTTTCAATATCATCTATAATGTTATAGGTGTCTTCCACTTTTATTTTATATAATTAACATATGTGATGAACAAACAAACAAACTCTCTGGTTTTAGTCTGTAAGCGAACTATACTGACTGAGCGGGTGCCCCTTATCGGCGAAGTTAGTGCCAACTTTAGCAGATAGAGGGTGTTCTGTGGTCAGCACAGTGAATCCCCACGGCCGTTAATTTTGCTTTTCTAGACCAGAGTCACTATTTCCTTAAAACAGCTCCTCAATTATCCTCACAAGGCTGAGTGGACCCCGTACCAGGCCCACTACTTCTCAGAAAAACTGGTAGTGCCGGGAATCGAACCCAGACCTTTGGATCTGTAGCCAGGAACTCTGACCACTAGACCACAGATACTTGATTAACAAAGGATATAAATAAACATTCCATATAACAGCTGAATCTCCAAATTCTCTGCTGTGGTTATAGATACTGCCTGCAGTTGAGACAAAATTGCAAACCATCTTAACAGATTTACCCTCCTACTTGCTGACTTTCATCTGAAACTGTCATGGCCATGGCAGTACATGCCAATGGAAAAAGCAGAAATGACGTTTCCATTGGAAAATTGAGAAATCAGTTCCCAGTTAGAAACAGTGACATATGACTGTTTACTATACTGACAATGCAGTGTCATATTACACATAATAACAAAAATGGTATACTTATTTAGCATATTTAGAATAAAAGTTGAAGAACAGTTCATATAAACCATTACTCAGTTGACCAAAATGTTGCCAATATTCCCATGATGCAGGTAAGTGTAAAAATGCTGTCACTGACGTGAATTTAATTCAAACAGTTACAGAGACTTGAATATTGAATGTTAAGGGAATTAAGCAGCCAAAACTCTTAATGAATGTCTGTTCAAAGTTATGGGAAGATCTATACAAATTTCCTATAAATCTAAGAGTCATCTAAGAAAGCTAGGAGCCAGAATAAGAATAAAAATACCTTGGGTGAGAAATTTGCTGGTTTTTATTAAGAAAAGAGCAATTGAAACATCTACACTTAAATAATGGCCAGTTTCTGTCATTCTCAGGGAAGACTCAACATGCCTTTGCTAGGACCTTAGGACAGGAAGGACAACAGGATGGATACAGAGAAGGCAGGAGACAGGAGGGAAGGCGATAAAGGAATGGAAGGACAGGAGCAAGGGAATTGTTTCAATATGGAGGGGGAGGATGGGAGGGAGGGAGGGAGGGAAGGAGGAAGGGGGAGACAATGATAAGACAAGTGAATGAAAGGGACTGAAAAGGAATAATGAAGAAATATGGGAAGGGGATTAAGATAGAAAAGTACAGAGAAAAGAAACACTAATAGTAACATAGTAGAAAGGAAATTCTAAATGCCATCAGGAAAAGTTTAGACACTGTGGTGATTTGGCATGCAGAATTTGTACAGGCCTGGTTATATGTAAATGAGAATGATGTGTAAATAAGATAGGTCTTGTTTTCACCAATAGCTCTGTTCACATCCAAGGCAGCAGAGTGTTGCATATTTTCATATGTTTGTGGTAAATGAATGTTCAGAGAGAAAAAAAGAAGGGTCCTACTCTGCAACATCCAGGGTTTATGTGACAGAAGGACCCCTTGTGTAACACAACTCATCACCTCAATGTAATGCTGTATTTTTGCTGCGCAGTGAATGCTGGTGGAGGCCCACACTACGCACTCCCTCTGGCAGGAGCGCCACCTATATCAACACAAGGACCATCTGCAGGTGTTTATGGTAAGCCTCTGTACTGGAAGGGACCACACTAGCATACAGATAGATAGAGAGAAGACTTTTTAAATTACACTTGTGAATTTACAAATTATATCTTAAGCTACTTTCATTGTGAAGGAAAATGTATCTACTAAGGTGGTCATGCTCTGTGTGTGTGTGTGCGTGCGTGCCAGTGTGAGAGATCATTATGCCATTGGAGACCACCCCCTGCCTTATACTCTAAATACAAATGATGGAGGTAAAGTAAAGTAAAAAGGTAAAGCTATCCCTGTAACAAGCCGTGGAGGCCCATAGGGTTGTGAGATGTTGAGGTTCCCACATATTCTAGACCAGTGGTCGGCAACCTTTTTCTACTCGCGGCACACCATGAAGTATCCATGACTCAACACGGCACACCAAAATGTTATTCCCCTCAAAAACGCATGATATCGGATAATTAACATAAATACGTAACGTGATCAACTTATTACTATAATATTATTATATTGTTATTTTATTATCATTAAACAGAAATCGACTCATACATTTATTAACAATGAACTTTAATTCACTGTAGAGTGTAGCAAATACACTTCTATTACTATTAAAGTAAATATAGTAATTCTACTCATACCTTCAATGTGATACTTGCGCCTGCGTAGCTGCACACAGGCGACTGATCCGTGGTGGAATCATTGACAACACAAGTCTCATTTCTTCATCGATGGATTTATTAATTTAATGCCTTAATCTCAGTTAATGTCGAGAAGCCCAGTTCACACAAATATGTAGTTGAAAATGGCAATAACACATTAACTGCCATCTCGGAGATAGCCGGGTATTCACTCCTTATTGCCAAGCAAACCATATCCAAAGGCACTTCGAGAAATTTTAGTTTCAATGTTCTGTCTGCTTTTAAATCTGCAAGTTCCTCTTGTATATTAATCGGAAGATGTTCTGAATTCACAAAAAATCATCAAAAGTTCATCAAAAAAAGTTCATCATTCCAGGCTTGAAGTATGTCAGTGGTAAGTGAAAAAGCAGCATGATCAGTTGATAAGTCTTTCCTAAAACCAAATTGTTCCTGCACCAATATATTATTCACTTGTAGATGCCGATTTAACCTATGATACATAGTTTTTTCTAAAACTTTACTAAATACTGTCAACATAGAAATAGGTCTATAGTTTGCTATGTCAGCTTTATCACCTTTTTTATATAAAGGCTCTATGATTGCATACTTCAAACGATCAGAAAATGCACCAGTCATAATAGACATGTTGCAAATATAAGAAAAAGTCTCACTTACAGCCATGCTACATAGTTTTAATATTTTTGACTTATTTGATTTTAGGGAACAAATTATACTAATAATTTCTCCTTTAGTTACAGGAATTACTTTCATACTCAGAAAAACAGTCTGATAAGCATTCTTTAATAATCCAGGAGGTGAATTACTATTATCAATATGTGTTTGTAAATTATCTGCTATATTCAGAAAATACTCATTGAAAACATCAGCTGCATCTTTAAACTGAAAGTTCATGTTATCCATTTTAAATGCAAAAGGCACGTGATTGGATCTAGTAGACTTATGGAATACATTTCTTATAATATTCCGAGAAGTTTTTTATTCATTGGATGAAGGGAAACAGGAAGATAATCTTAGCTGAGGCATGATTATTTTGTAATCTATTGGGAAAATTAACGGTATGTATCATGTTGTAAGTGCTTAATAAAACTGACAACTGCTTGTCACGCACATGCCCTAGATATTGTGACGCGTTACCTTACATCCATCACCGCGACACCCGCTACAATTGGAACGGACACTTCCACGACAACGAATACATGGAAATTGTGGAGTTCCTGCAGTGACAAATCGTAGCAACGAGTTCTTGTTGAGTAACAACGGATGAGACGAAACATGTTACTGGTGTAATCTATAAGGAACATTCTCGTAACAACGGACTGTGTGAACAGCGGTAACAGAACCGCGAGAGATGATGTCTGGTATCCGGTCCGCATGACCCCTATATAAGCAGAGCCAGAGACTTCATACAGAGTATAGAGAACGAGACACTCTTGAAATAGGCACCGCTACAGACAGTTGGGATCCAGCCAAGGCCAAGGATAGTTGAGTACTGAGTACTGGGTCAGAAGCCAAGTGATATTGCAAGTGATAATAATTGTATGGTGTGTAAGAGTGAATGTTCAATAAAGATTCGCTAAATCTGAGACCCACGTAAAGTTATTTGTCGCGTGACATACCCAACACGTGACAATACGTTCCTCCAAGTGGTTTGGATGCAAGAAACTATTACTATCCACCTCACTGTCTAAGTTTTCTGAGTAGGAACATTTTGGCCTGAGGTCTTATTTTATCCTATGTTATGGTTCTGTCTGAATATAATACAGCTGAATCACAAAACTGTGGATGCAGATAAAGTTAAATAACTCTTCTTATAAGAGGGGAGAAATTGTAATGATGTTCTGTTTGTTTGTAAAGGTGGAGGGATGGCAGATCGGTTCGACATTTCAGGGGCAGGGCTTTCTGTTGCACAAGAAAAACATCAGCCCCAATACCATGGATATATAAATATGTATGGTGATGTAAGTGATTTTGGTGACATACATACCGTTGCAGAAGCATTTCCAGCAGCTGAACTGGACATCCTGGAGCATTCAGAGCCACCACTGTACCTGACCACTTGGTTGGACACCAGAACTATGGAAGTAACAACAAAGACTGCTGAGGATCCTGGTAAATACACCACAGTGGTGACAGAAATAACACAAGCAGAAAAGAGTATGGTATGGTACTATACAATCTGCAAACTTTTAGCTCATGACTTTCTTAAACGTGATTTTAATTGCATTTTAAAATAAAGGAGAGATTGTGAACTAATTTTGGTTGCATTAGAGACAGAAGTGAGTGAAAGAGTGATACATCAATGCAGAAGGATGCTGAAATATGATATTCCTACATAAATAGATATTAAAGTCATACAATATGTATTCTAAAAGAAAATTCTGCTTTATTGCTAAAAATATTTGTTCCACAGACCCTCTGGTTTGTTCAATTTGGAATTAACTCTGGAAGCATGACCTTGTAAACACTTGTTGGGGCCCCTCGTGTGAGAGACCAACCCATTCAAGGCCTCTACTTACACAAGAGAACACAGGACAACATGATAGCAGGCTCAAAACTGTGACTGCAGTGTTTGAACTGCCCAGAACCACACACAACTTGGACCATATGGCCACTATGAAAGACTTGGAATAGGGGGGGGGATAAATAATAGTGGCAATATTGAAGAACAGAGCACAAAACCTATGAACTTACCCTGCACAGTTGCCACTTGCGTAAACAACTGGGAACTCTAACTTAGTGGTATAATTCACCAGATGATAAATTACTCTCACAGTACACTTCTTGCTGATAGTCATAAGGAAAGAGACCGCTAGGGAGACTAAGGCATAGATGGGTGGATAATATTCAAATGGTCCTTAGGAAGAGATAAAATGTAGTCATATGGACTGGATTGATCTGGCTCAGGATAGGGACAAGTGGAGGGGTCGTGTGAACATGGTACTGAACATTCAGGTTCCATAAAATGCCAGGAAATTCGTGAGTAGCTGCACAACTGGCAGCTTCTCAAGAAGGCCTCAGCTCCATGAAGTTAGCTAGAAGTTAGTATGTTCTTGAGTTCCCTAGAAGTGAGTCATCAGTCAGATGGGTAGGCTGGGCATGAAGGGGCCACAACTTATTTTTCTGAGTTCTTCATAATGAGAAGGAAGTTGTGAAGAGAGACTGCTTCTTCACATGGCCACACAGTGATTATAAGACAAGGTCATTTCAGACTTGCACCAGGAACAAGAAGAGGAGACAGTGTATTGCAGATCTGTCAAAATTCTGGAAGGAAAGTGTCCGGCACAGGAAGCAAGCAGAACACACCTTGCTGGATGCACTTGGCATAGTTCCATACAACATTACAGTGTTTGGTTTCTGTTGCAGGTGAAATACTGGACAGCCTCAGTGACCTGGAATGGCTGAGTGAAGTTAGGAATGGAACTGACAGAGTTCTGCTCCCACTGGGTGAGAATGGAACGGCTACCATCTTCACGCTGGGACTAAACAAGGTATGGCAATACTCATAGATCTATATTTAGAAGAGTTGCTGGTCATGAACACAGTCTAGACCATCGTTTTCCGGTTTAATTTGACCATGGAATCATTTTATACCTGAGAAATTTTTATGGAATCAAAATAAAATTAGTATACATGAAGTTAAAAACTACATCACAAATAAAAAAGGCAATAAATAAATATTAAACAAGGATATAAGATCAATTAAGGGGTCATGTTGTAGCGTAGTTATTTGAGGCACTATGCTACAAGCTGGGAGGTTGTTGGTTCAAATCCCAACGAGGTCATTGGATTTTTTAATTGCCCTAATCCTTCCAACCACACTATGGCACTGGGGTCGACTCGGCCTCAGACAGAAATGAGTACCAGGAATGCTGGGAGTAAAAGGGTGGCCGACACATAATGCTGAACTGCCATCTGCGAGCCAGCTGTCAACAAAATGTGGGAGCCCCAATGACTCACAACCCTACAGGCATCCACAGCCTCTTACAGGAATAGCTTTAATTTAATGGGATAAACATATGATTTAACTGCACATACTTGGAAATGATTTTTCTTTTTATCACAGACTCTTTACATGTTTGGCTTGAAACTGTAAACTTGACTTGTCAAATCTGGCACTACATACAGTCTGCTTCTGCATTCTGTTTTTGTTGCTTCATAATTCAAGAACCCAGTTTCTCACAAGTATGTGCTGGGAAAGGGTTTCAACTTACAAACTCCACAATTTGATATAGCTTTTTCCTCTGAGGCAAAAAAGACACTTTAGTTCATTAAGTTCATCCTTTGAAAGCAGAATTTCTAATTTAAAGAAGTTTCAAAACAAAAATTATTTCAAGTGAAATATATAATAATATTTAAATTACGATTATTTACATTTCAATGGAATTTTCTAGCATAACCCTTACTTCCACTCTGCAGAGCGCCATTTGCAAAATAGTGCTCTAGACAATTATGTAATGAGCATAATTCATACTCTTAATCCAGTATTACTTGCATTACCAAATCATGAATGTGGAAGCTGTGGTACATGTGATCAGTACGTGGCATGTTAGATATGCACGTAACATTTTGGTCATGAAATACCTTAATGTATGATGACTGGCTCTTCATTATTTCCTTATATATCTCATTTACAAAAGCCTTGTCACAGGACAGAAGACTGTCCTGTATGCATGCCTGAAAAGGCAAACAAAGAAACCAGAATGCAGCCAGAAATCCTTAGATGATTTAGGTTGTACAAAATCTCTGTGAAATATGCTCATTAACTCAGCTAAAAGCATACCCACACTATCAAATCTAGAGATCATTTTGATGCCTTTTTAAAAACATGTAAATACACATTTGCATGATTTGTAACACATGTTGTAATTCCCAAGAAAAGGTTTGTGTAAATAGGGTCTTCAGTAATCCTTAAATTAAGTTCCTGAGTAGCCTTCAAGGTTTTAATACTGACCTTGTCCACAGACCGCTGTAGGCGAAGTTGCATGTACAACAAGTGCTTATGCAGGAGACGGAGTGTGTGTTCCTTTACCACAATGTGTACTACGAGTCTTCAGATATGACTTCGACATTTACCTGAAACAGTACTTCTGTACAAGTGACAGGTAATTTGATTTTTAACATAAACTCTACACATATCTGTCTGGATACATACTGAATACTGAGAGTCCTGCAATATACTCTTTTCCATAGGTTATTTAACAATGCTTTCAGTATCAAGGGTATGCAGTGTTTGTTGGGAAGAAAATACATGAATTAGATTTTGAAGAAAGCGGCTATGGTCTAATCGAGGTACTAGCCACACAAATGCCTGAAGGGACTGAGAAAAACCACTGAAATCCTCAGTCAGAATAGCTTGTGTCCAGTTGAGATTCAAACCAACACAAGTTACCCCTCAACGAACCCATTCAGTCTTAGAGCATACTATAATTCTTGTTCCAGCTAATAGGGGCTGAGACAATTCAGTCAGTATAGTTACTGGGCTATGGGCTGGAGAGATGTTTACCAAACAAATGTATTACTACTTTTTGTTAATACTGTTTGCCAAACTCAGTGCTCAGTTTTAATTAAATGCGTAACATCTGAGCCGAAAAATACAGAAAATGTATTAAGCACATAACAATAATAGGAGATGCAACCGTAAGTTAAAAACAAGACTTCTGTGTAGTGAGTAGCAACTGAAGCCTTTTAATGTAATTATAAATACAAACATTTTCTTATTAATAATTTTTATTTGTTATAAAGCAGCAAAATGATGAGCAAGATTGTAACATTATAATTCAGAATAAATAACATTTTTATGATTAAATTTTAAGTGTGTAGCTTTTGGAAAAGAATCAGTGAATTCTGCTTCAGCTGTAAATAATCACGGTATCCGTGCTCCTGAATCATAATGTCCAGTGCTTACATTCCTGAATATGAAGGTCAGTCTTGTATAGGTTTGTGCTTTATTTTACAAGGATGTCAGGATCCCATTGGCAGGATGATTCATGAATAATGAATTGGAAATGATGTGGAAGGAAGCAGTTGTGGCCACTGACCCAGCCAAGGTTCAAACCAAGCACTTCCCAAACAGATGTCTGGAGTGTTACTGCTGTACCACCCATTTGGTGAATGCTTGATTTGCGCTGTGACTAAACACTGTTTCTCTGTGCAGTGTTGCTGGAGTATGTTGCCCAGAACACCTCTACAGCCAGAAGACGGCGACAACGGAAATCAGCTACAGCACAACCGCGGTTGTGGACTAAGTTCCTAAGCACTAACTTAATAGTTCTTTATATTACAGGGATCTTGTAGCCTGTTTTGTAATGTAATTTCTTGGGGTCATTAATTACATATTGTTACAACATTGTAAATAAAAATGTGCCAAGCAAAATGTCCACTTATTCACCAGACAGTGATTTATAATGCGTAACCCTGTAGCTTTCTTATTGGAAGCCTCGTAGAGTCACTTACTTGTGTTGTATGACGTGTGGCTAGAATCTTCCAGGAATAGCTGCAATGGAGCACTGCTGTCATGTCCTGCCTCATACTTGTCAGTATATGTTGTAACACGTTCCTTTAACTATTATTTGAGGGATCATGCATTCCTGTGCATTTATTGTGTTTCAGAGTACTCAGTTATATGAAAGTTCTGTGCGCTTCGATGATGTAAATACGCATAATTCTTTTAATGAACCTGGTGAAATTTAAGAAAACAAGCATCAAAAAGTTACAAATCATAAGTTTTTGGTGATTCTGCAATGATTAAGGGATGAATTTTCAAGTGGCAGAAATAATTTTCTGAAGCAAGAGCAGGTGTCCGTGATGATTCTCAATATGTCAGGCTGGCTGACAAGAGCAAAACAATTATGAAAATGTTGAAAAGGCATCAAAATTTGTATATACCATAGAATGACTACCAAAATGATAGCAGGAAAAATTTGGAATGGCTAAAAAAGGGTACCTCTCATATTTGTGTGTGCATGTTGCAACAAGACAATGCACTGACTGACACTGCAGTATTGGTGAGGCAACTTCTGATACAAAAATGAATCTCTCTGATGAACATCTTCGTTCTTCTCCCAAACTGTGTTAAAGTCCTGTTCCCAAAACTCTGCTCAAATGGATGCAACTTGGGTCATGAGGTACAGCAGCGTTCATCATGCAAGCTGAAAGTGATCCTCCTGTGTGGTAGCCAAATGGATCTCCTTTAAATGGGTCAACAGAAATTAATTGGTGCATTGAGTTTAAATTACTCAAAAAGTCATTCCATGAATTTTCTAGCAACACCTTTGTATTGGAGGTGTCCAACAGTGGTGTTACCACATTGCACTTCCAATGTTCAGTGTTTTACTTCATGTTTTGGCATTAATGATGTTCTGAGCTTGAAGGGTGAAACATCTAATTTTCATCAGTAACTTTATTTTATTTCATATCAACTGCAAGGACAAGACACAGTAGGCAAAGGAGGTTATCTTCACATTTTTAATTAAGCATACTAAATGTGGAGAATGCAACACAGAGAACAGAAGGTTTTCCCAAGCATCAACTCAATGATGAGGAAAGTCAGCCATATTCACTTACGACATTTGCGCCGGACCCTCAACTGTCCAACACAGCCAGTAGCTATACTGACTGCACTATCCTGGCCCATCCCTTAGCAGGTGAAGAGGATGATAAATTTACACACTGCACATGTTCTAGGGTTAGAAATATCAGGCAGACTTCATGAGCATCACAGGAAACAGCATTGTGACTGAATAAAACAAAATCACACACCGGCCTCAAGTTATACATGTAAATATATTTAATAACAGAAGACATTAGTGTGGCTGGGATAATAACAGAAAAAAAGAAAACCACAAAGTGCTGAAATAAGTACTGGGATCAGGGAAATGGAGAATTATGAGCAAAGGAGAATAGTCACAGGGGCCTAAAATTTGGCTGGCATTATACAGAGTGTCCCAGGAGGAATGGTCAAAACTTCGGGAGGGTGTTCCTTATGTTAAAGTATGCTGATATAACCCAAAACACCTATGTCCAAAGTTGAACGGTTACGGAGATAATGGCCAGAGAAGCGTGAAACTTTGACCACTGTTACACACTTGTTGAGTACAAAATACATATTAAAACTGGCAGGAATATGTGGTTTCTGTAATGTTAATAATGTATGTAACATCAAACTAACTTGTGAGTGACATGAAGCCATAAAATTGAAGTATAAAATACTCGCTCACCATGTCATAATTATCCTTAGGGTTTCCAAGCACTATACATAACACATGACTGGCAAGCGCTGATGTAACATGGCTGACTGCGCTATAAGCCGACCACATAACTGTATTAAACGTACATTCACGGAAAATCTCTTTTGGAATTTCGTTTCCATTATCTCGTGGATTATTATGGGACCACGTATGCACATTTCGTAAATTATTTACACCGTCCAGGGTAAAAGACGCCACATCACTGAATAAAACGACACTTAACAGTTCGGGATGAGCTTTTATCCAGTGGCACAAATCCATATGGTGTGCATGGTCGCCTGGTTCCAGATGTTGTACCCTTTGATCATGGTAATGATACAACTCTTCATCACATAAAGTTCGCCACACCTGCATATGTGATACGCCGATGCGAGAGGCCATTCTACGAGTGAACAGACACGGACTTCTCTGAACCATCTCAAGAATGTTGTCTCGTGTGTTTATCATTCGTACATCCTCCCTTTCAGAGTGCACAGAAACACTCGGAAGAGAACCAGTATCACGCAATGTCTGGTGAATTCGTGTAAATACACTTCAAGATGGAATCCTTTGATCGGGAAAACGCCTTTGGTACTCTTCAACAGCAGCACGTGCACTGCCACCGCAAAATCCATACACAAAATGCATATCAGAATATTCAACGTGTGAGAACACAAAAGGCATTTCAGCAACTCCGCACTACACGTAATTTACCATCCATTCACGACGCTGCCGCAACGTAGTCTGTAGGCTCTGTAGGTAGCATATGAGCCAAATGAGCTTACGGCTAGTGTGAATCATCGCACTCAAGGACAAACATAGATAAGGCGTCTCAGCTGACAGGTACAGTGCGTGGACCCACAAGAAGACCACACTTTTCTCGGCCCATTATCTCCATAACCGTTCAACTTTGGACATAGGTGTTCTGGGTTATATCGGCATACTTTAACATAAGGAACACCCTCCCGAAGTTTTGACCATTCCTCCTGGACACCCTGTAAATAAATATATATTACCATGCCAGTGGTAGGTAGATGGGTACAACCTGATCACATTTTGTTAATACACCCATGTCTGGAAATGCTTTGTTTACACATAGGGCCTCTGAAATGTGAAGGAAGATGCCCTTATCACTTACCTCTGTGGCTTACTGGTGACATTTACCTAACATTTCTCCAAGATACTTTACCCGAGCTGCTGGAGGTGGTGCCTTTGGAAGTCCATCTTGATATGTAGTTCCAGCATGATGGTGAACCGGCACACTGTTGTCAGTGAGTATTTGGATGAAACGTTTGGCAACAGATGGATTGGACGTGGAGGCTCAATAACCTGGCCCCCTCACTCCCCTGACTCGAGTCCATTGGATTTCTTTCTCTGGGGGCACATGCAAAGACTGATGTATGAGACACCAGTGGAGACTCAACATGATCTTGTGGCAAGAATTACAGTAGCAGCTGGAACCATCTAGGAGATGCTGGGAATCTTCCAAACAGCTCAGCATAACATGGCCAGGTGGTGCAGAACATGCAATGAAGTCGGCAGCCACCATTTTGAGCAACTTTTATAATGTAAAACAATGATAACATCTACTAAAACTTGCCCATCCTCTCAGAAATTTTGTGACCCTTGGTGCCAAAAGGAAGCGTGTCTGGACATTGGTGCATTAACAAAACATAATCAAATTGAATCCATCTATCTACCATACAGCGTTGTAACATATATTTATTTACACCCTGCATAAATCTTCAGTATAATGCACACACCAAAGACTCAAAAGAATAGCTTTTTGTGACATACAATGGCAGAAGAAGCTTATGGAAACTTATTTTTGAACTTTCTTATGTTCAAACACATGTCACCATGAAATCAATCAACTCCCTGCTACAAGCCACAGTGACACGTGAACCATGAATGGAATGTGTGGCGAGTGTATAAGTGAGATATGTTTTGGCCCAAGAGATCCTGGGGCACAGAAGACATGTGCCTATCTGTGAGAGAGACACACATTAAACTACTTTCTCTCACATGATTATATCAGTAAACTTCAGATGAGTGCAACATGTGATAGATTTATCAAATTCTTTTACAGCATAATTTGAAAAATTTGCAGGGAAGAGACAGCTGAGAATACAAAATAAAACTGAAATCAAAACACAGGAGACTGCATCCAGCTCAAGGATAAAAGTATGCTGGACACCAAATCCAGATTGTACGTGGATCACATCATGGGGTAGAAGTAAAGGCTGAGCTTGAGTCCAATGAGATGAACAGGATGGCCTAAGCATAAGCAAATCATGGAAACCTTGCATCTACTGCCTGAAGGAATGCAGGAAACCTCATTCATAGGATGCACTATAACTTGGCTTTATGGATATTTCCCATTCCAAGGCTTCATTCTTTTTCCTTCATTTTCAGCTACTCTTCTTATCTCACCTTCCTTGTACTGTTACCTTTCTCTTTAGTTTGATTTTTGTATTATTCTATTTATTATATTTTCATCCTTAATGTATGTTACTTCATTTACTTTTAGTTTGATTCTTTTCATTTCAGTTTTATTTGGTCTTCTCACCTCCTCTCCTTTCCCCCATTTTCACTTTTTAATATGTTTTGTAGTATTTTCAGCTTATTGCATTATTTTATTTTATATGCTTTATTTTCCTTACCTTCTTGACATTTTGCCATTTCCATTTACAAGTCTGGTTTATGCTTTCACAGGGCAGATGAGAAGAAAAAGTTTCTAGACTGAAGAGTAATGCTTGCTACCATTCAGCCCAGAAACTTTCACTTTCCTGTCTGCCGTCTAAAAGCATAAAAATTAGAATATACAAAACTATAATTTTAACTGTGGTTTTGAGTGGGTGTCAAACTTGGGTCTCTGACTTCAATCTTTAAGTGCCGAAGTGCCCCGTTTGTGCCAGTGGTGAGTAAGGTCGTCGTGGCCAAAGTACCCCGTTTTGGCCAGTCAGGCATTTAAACTCCGCTAGGGGAAGCGCGCGCACCCGCTGCTAGTAGAAGCGCATGCACAGTCTTTAAAAATATTTATTTTTAAATGTAGTAATTACCAGACAGACTTGAGTAAAGCCCTATAGAAAAAATTAAAATGATACCCAACTGAACAACAACAAAAAGAGTATACGTATGAGTTATGCCCAAACTCATCCACGAGCCACTACTTTTATTGCAGATTCTGCAGAATAATTAGTTAAAAATATATAGTAAAATTCGATGTACATACCTTTTTTGTTGTTATCTGCTTGATGTATATATAGGCTGAAATAAAACTACAGTACTCGATTTCACTAAGCACGCACAGAAAATAGACTGCACTCTGAATCTCAGCCGCGATGCAGCTGTCTGTTCAGGCCCATAGAAAGGGCAATAAGCTTTTGTAGCTATAATGGAAGGTCTTAGCACTGAAGAAGGGACCCCTCTAGCTTTCTCCTGAATAGCCATTCTTTCATTCTTCTGACCTTCAGTCAAAAGATTCGAAAATCTGAAGAGTGTAAGTAGTGCTAGCAGAAGACCAAATGATTTTATGGCTTCCATCTGTTTTATGACATCAGGGACTGCTAAAATTTGTCAATTGTTACAAACAGAAATGGATTTTTAATGCAGAACAACTCTGTGAAGAACTGAGAAACCATTTATGCAGTACTCATCAAAATTAAAAGACAAAATATTGAAAATAGATTATAACTTGTATAACAAATTTCAAATCTTCCGTTATAATATGCGACACTATGTTCTTTGCTGATACAGACAAAATTAATTCCATCCATTTATCATAAAAATTGAGTTAGATACAGCATTGTTAAACACAAAGCTTAAATTGTTTAGGCACACCAACAGAAACGGGCATTTAAACGCAGAGTAGCAACGGGCATTTAAATAAACTCCAGCCAGCTCAAGCTTACCACTATTTCAGAAGTCCGGCATTTAAAGGTTAAGGGAGGTACATAGACTGAGGGTGTTGAGAATATCTGGGCCAAAGAGAGATGAAGTGATGTGAGGTTGGAGAAAACTACATAATGAGGAGCTTCATAACTTGTACTCATGCTAAGTATAATGAGAATGATAAAGTCAAAGGGGATGAAATGGGCAGGGCATGTAGCATGAATGGAGGAGAAGAGGAATGCATATAGGATATTGGTGGGAAAGGCAAAAGGGAAGAACCACTAGGAAGACCAAGATGTAGGTGGGTGGATAATATTAAAATGGATGTTAGAGAGATAGGATGTGTTGGTGTGGACTGGATTGATCTGGCCCAGGATAGGGACCAGTGGAGGGCTCTTGTGAACATGGTAATGAACCTTTGGGTTCCATAAAATGTTTGGAAGTTCCTCTATAACCTATGGCATCGAGGTTTTGCAGAGAGCCTACCATGTAGTCCTGTCTTCAGACAACTTCTTGGCTTCTTTCCAGGTGATGTTCTTTTTTGTAAGGATTTCTTGTATATTATCATTCCATGTTCTGCGCGGCCTTCCTCTAGGTCATTTATTTTCTAGTCCTTCTGTCATTGGTTCCCAAACCTGTTTGGTCAGTCTTTCTTCATCCATTCTAAGTGTCCAAACCATCTGAGTTGGGCTTGTTCTATTTTAATTTGTACTGGCTGGGACCCTAGTCTTCCTAATCATTTGGTTTCATATTTTCTCTTCTTATCTTTCCCATGGCTGTTCTCAGACGTTTGTACGTTTGGCTTCTGTTTCTCTGTTGTTACCCAAGACTCACTTCCATATAATAGTGTTGGAGTATATGTTGAACTGGATATTACCATTTTTGTTTTTCATTTAGCTCTTTCTTTACTAAAAAAAACTTTATTAATGGCATGGTAGAGCTTTCAGTCTATAATTCTACCAACTTATTTTATCTTTTATCAAGACCCCTTTCATGACCAGGGCTGTAGCAGAGCGAAGGTGGTCCATGGAGGAATCCTGGTGCTCTCTTGGGTGTCAGTGTGTTACTTTAAAAATGAAGACATACATAAATCATGGCATATTTAATTTTTGACCTCTCTATCTGAGGTTTAAGCATTATGCTATCCACTGTTCAATTATGCATTTGAATGTGTGAAGTTACTATTTCAGCAACAAGAAGAATGGCCTCATATTATGATTGATGCCAGTTTCTTCCAACCCAGCCTGCCCACAGCTTGTACTTTTTAGAACTACATCCCTTTTTATGACCATTTAATCCCTTTAAGACTGAATTTTTTATATAGTACATATAAAAATTCAGTTCATACCTCAGAGGAAAGACACATTACATCTCACCTACAAAGACCAACTGGATAATGCTGTTTAGGGAAACAGTAGTTGTTTATTGTAAGAACCATACAAACACATATATACACTCTGTGGGCAGAACGCAGAGTTAGTATATTAAAGCATGTGTTACATATAATAACCACTAGGCCTTAAAATATTTTATAACTATGTACAAAACATACGCTGAGAAACTGAATATACTCAGAATCCTGTGCAACAAGTTTAATGACCATTCTCTCTATACATATGGATTCAAATGTAGCTCCTAGTCACTTCCTTACAGTACAATCCAGTGGTTTCAAGTAACAATATTGATAGAATCTCTGCACTGTCTCCCACCTTACTGAAATATTTAGTTCATTTAACGAGACAGCCAAAAACACATACTATATATAGATGACAGGTTCATTCCTTCATTTTTGGCCTTATTAATGTCAGTCCTTAGACAGGTATTCAGCTAGTTGGTGGCTTCTTTCTGACAAGAATTTAACATTTCATATGCTGTTTCATCCCTGGGTACATGACATAATTATGGGAACTTATGTATCATATATCTACCTAGATGCAAACAGTTGTAAAGAGGGTCTGATATTATACAGTGCGTACAATCAAGTGCGCGCCGCGGCTGCAATTNGGCAAGGGAACTAGGTAGCTACATTCAGTTAATATTACTCACAGAAATGTATGACGGTTCATTGAAACAAGGGGACAGGAAGTTGGCCTGTAGTGAATACATGATATTGTGGCATGTCTGGTGAAAGCCAGAATTGTGAAGCCAGCAGAGACAGCCTTTGCTAAGGAACGGCTCTGCAAACATGTCTGTTACTAGGCAATGACTCAGTAGCTGTCACGTGATCGCCGCAACAGAGATACATGCAACAACAAAACTGTTGAAAGAAGTGTTTTCTGTGTGGTCTGTGCCGAGGAAATATAATGGCGGTCAGCTGTCATTACAAGACAGTATTGAGATGACAGTTAGAAGAGTAGGAGGATGCTGTGAGATGATTGCTAGCTTGCAAGGACGTGAGCCCAGAAGCAGACAAACAGCAACTGTTGGAAGCTATTACCAAGCAGCACAGTGAAGGCTGTAACTGAGAACACTAGTCGGTGTATGACAGTGATTTGTAAAATGTATTCATGAGTTTTTTAAGGGTCCAATAAATTCAATTACCAATCCAAAACCCCGTTTATAGTTGCTCTAGTACATTATGGGTTTTCAGACAAGACACAGGTGGGAGTCTTCTAAGCATCAGGATTTTAAACATGGCGAGGGTGATACTGGCTATGAGTAAACTACACACTACAGAATATTCTACAAGCATCATTGATGACAGAGGCAATGGAATCAGAACACTGTTTCGAACCATGATCCTGCATATTTGAATTTCATATAATTCTGTCAGATGGAGAAAGTCCCTGACCATGTATCTTCATAACACTTAACACTATTAAGCTTGTACTTTTGTAACATCTGTAATCAACTTTACACTTCATAAACCCCAGATCTGTACATCTTGACTCCTCAACTAGGACTAACCTATATATTGTGTCCAGAACAAGCCTCAATAACACCATTCCAAGATGCACGGGAAGTGATCTTTTGCGGGTTCAGCCAATCCCGTGGAATACATCAACATTATTGCATGGACCTAATTGCAGGGTTCATCTAAGTTTATTAATATTTTCAATAAAGCCACTTTTCCTACTTGACAATATAACATCTGCTTAAAGTGGCATCTGCAAATATCCAAACACAGTTCAAACTGGCACGAGAAATTCTGCGAAACACTGAAGGTCACCTTATGTGATGTCTGCAAGAGCATTATAAAAATTGATCTGTAAGTGTGGGTTGTTTCTGTAAACTTTCTGTTTCAAGAAAGCAGTCTTCTGGGATTTGGCACCGTGTATATGTGGTGTTAACCGACGTTTCGGAGGAACGTCGGTTAACACCACATATACACGGTGCCAAATCCCAGAAGACTGCTTTCTTCATAGTCACCGCCGTGAAAGCCTCAAATCTTTCTGTTTCAACTTTCATCACAAATTGAAATGTGACAGTGTTTCCTGATTGTAGTGGGGTGCCTCTGAGGATGATTCTTTTGAATCGAAACATGTAAGGTGAATGAAGACTGAAGTGCTGTAAACTTGTATGTCACACTGGACTGAAAATTATCCACTTTGTAACACTTCAAAGAGTCAGCATTTAATTGTTGTAATGTTTGCTGGTACACTGTCCTGCCAAAAATACTCATAATTCTCAGTAATTATTCTGTATTGTGACTATGTACAGACACCACAAACGTTTATGAACAACAAAACAAACATGCAGTGATTCTCAGAAATGAACTGTGCTTCTTATCTTAGCAGTGGTCTGTTTATGTTACAGCATGGCTTATGTTAAGTTTCTCTAGATCTGACTTTTACCTGTGGAGATGTGAAGTGGCTGAGGAAAACATATTTATGGAGTATAAACGGGACCTACAATTAGACTTGTATGGTAGCACATTATTGTTGTACTGTTAGGAAGCCACCCATTAGCTGGCAACACTCTATGAACAGGTGGCAACAAAACCACAAATGATGGAAAGAAACCTGTCTGAGGCAATGAACTGAAAGGCAATCAGTAAATAATTAATAGGCAATATGGAATGGAGCAGCTGCTGACCAATTTAAAGCATTATCCCAACATTCTTCTGCAGGGATTGAGGTAACTGGGAAAAACCTCCTATACATGAAGCAGGTGTGGTGCCCACTTGACTACAATGTTTGGTCCCCAATTTAACAACAGTGTGGCAGTCTACAATAACTTATATGTACTTTACTGTACTGACACATTTACAAGGCCTTCTGAAGCAAGATAACACTGACACCCTCAGGTGAGAGATCCATTGTCTTTAGGAAATTACTTCTTGGGCTTAGCAAATCACGCAGAGAGGTGCAGACTTCACACAGCGTTGTCTGCTGTTATGTAAAGTAGATGACTATTAGACCTATCACAATGAGGGTAAACACCATTCCACCAAACAGTATAAATTTGTCCTGGTATGCTCGCCTTTCTATGAAACGCATTGTTGTGTTTGACAATCCCAACGTATTTGCAATGTCATATAGACGTCGGTGTGCACTTTTGATGGTCACCCGCTGACCTTGTAGACTTTCTAAAATTCCTGCACCAGACTGCAGTAAGTCGTCAACTCCACGATTTGCATTCTGCAAGTGAAAACACACATACAATTCTGAGAGACAGTGGGACAGAAGAATGTCACATGTATAGAAAGCATAAAAATCTTACTGTACAGGACAAACACAAATTACATTTACAGCCTGAGTCTCAAACAGGTTTCAGAAATCAGACACACATACTGTTCTTGCACCATCTGTGAGGGGAAGTCATAAAAATTTCACCCACTAATTGACGGGCGTTACCACTGCTGGGTGTCAGTCCTCACAATGTCAGTCACTGTGATTATCTTGCAGTGGACATGGAAAGAGAGAATACTGTCTGGACATTTTATGTGTGACATGTGATGTCAGGGGGCATGCGGTAGCATAGTTGGGTGAGGTACTATGCTACAAGCCAGAAGGTAGCGGGTTCAATTCCTGATGTGGTCATTGGATGTTTTCAGTTGACCTAATCCTTCCAGCTACACTCTGGCCCTGGGGTCAACTCAGCCTCTAACAGAAATGAGTACCAGGAATATTCTTGGGGGTAAAGGGCAGCCAGCGCAGAGGGCTGACAACCTTGCCACCATCTGTGAGCCAATTGTCTAGAAAATGTGGGACCCTCAACATCTCACAACCCTATGGGCCTCCACGGCCTGTTACAGGGGTACTACTTTACATGTGATGTCAGCATTACGTGTGTTCTAGGCTCAGCAAAACCTTATGACTTTCCCTTCGCGATGGCTCGAAAGCATTTATGTATCTTGTTTCTTGAATATTTCTGTTTGAGAATCAAGTTGTAAAGACAATCTGTGTTCACCCTGTACACTGATTCTCCAGCCTCATCGAATACTTTAAATAAGGTAACTGTATTAACATGTTTTAGAATGAATCTGCCCCATTCATTCACTTCTGAATGCTGAGAGAAAAACTCTGCCATCCCATATTTAGAATTTCAATTTGTAATGAACATTCCCCATGCGTGTTACAGGTGTAAGTTTCTTACTCCCGAGAGTCGCTACAGTAGAAAAATATGGGGACCTGTTGTAAAGGAAGCCAAGGATGTTAGAGGATCATAGACCCAGGAAGTAAGTATATATTGTGTAAATATAAAATTGTTCCAGTGCTTAACTATTTAAGCACTATGCCATGAAGATATATGGGGGAGTGAATGTATAGCTCCACAATTTTTGACCTTGTCACTAGATGGAGGTGAGGGGTCAGCTTCATGCCATGGCAACTTTGTCCCCAGGGAAACAGCCTCTGTCACCCATTGTATAGGATGCTGGGTGGTCCCCAGAGCCACTTTGGATATTATGGCAAAGAGAAAAACTCATCCCTACCGGAAAAAGAACCCTGACTCCTTGGTCATCCAGCCTGCAGCCTAGTGAGCTATTCCGGGTGCATACATACTAAGACCATGGATGAGGTGCAGAAAGCCACTAGTGATAACTGGAATGAGTACAGCCTGCAGCAGTACCTGGAGGGAAGTGTGGTGCTTCTGGCCGTGGTCCATGAGGATGCTGGTCTCATGGCTGCTACTGGGCCGGAACTGCAGGTTCAGTAGGGCTTCACGTTCCCTCTCCTCTTGCAGACGCTGGTATCTGCGATTCCTGTATGTGTCTAATGCTGCCTACACAAAATACAGTACAAAGTAGTAGTACAATCTGATGGTGAGATCCAAAATCTATCACCATTAAGTGTATCAGACAACACCTCAATTTCATGGACCTAAAATGCTGAACATTTATCGTTATGTAGATTCTAAAGGGTTCAGACGATGGTGTTCAACACTCAAAATTACTGGGTTTTTGGACTTTATCCATCACACAGTATTCTAAAAACTAGAAAACAAAAGATTTCAGAAACTGGATCTGTTTCTGTCCTCTGGTGAGGGCACAGACACCTACTATGTTAGGTCCCTTGAATGAATGAATGTATAAGGGGACGGCCTTCTTGGCCCTTGTACGGTGACCACAGTGATCTATTGTGCCTCCCCTTCTGATTATCCCCTCAGCAATCATGTGCTTTGAATGAACCGCAGGATTTTGTATGTGGGGACGTCAAAATATTCACTTGGTTCCATAAAATATTGACCCAAGTGACATAATCTTAAATAAGCTAAGGACTCACATTCGCACAGGATGTGTGACTGTTTAATTTTCTTCTTGACACCTCTCACAAGTTGGACTGTTACTTAGTCCCAATTTGTGTCCTTTGAGGTGACAGTGTCCTGTAAGTCGTCCTATCACCCATCGTAGCTAGTTCCAGTTTAACTTCAACAGTTCCTTCTCTCTTTTAGTAGAGGGTCCTCGTATGAGTCCCTTTGCTTGCCTGAGTCCAATTTAGGATACCCATTATTTCTTGTGGTTCATATTTGTCCAGTCCCTGATTGCCTGTCTGGCAACTCCTATAGAGATGCCACAGGTCCTATGAACAGATGTTCAGCTCCAATCTTGGCCAATTGGTCTGCTATTTTGTTTCCAGCAATACTCTCATGCCCCAGCACCCATATCAGTTGTACCCCGTTATGTCTGGCCAGTTCCATGACAGTTTGGTGGCAATCCCAGACCAATTTTGAGTTGATCTGGTGTTTGTCAAGTGCTTTAAGTGCAGCTTGGCTGTCAGATAGAATGTAGATGTTCCTATTTCTGTAGTTCCTATCTAGATTTTCCATAATACATGCCTTAATGGCATATATTTCTGCCTGGAATACTGTCTTGTACTGCCCAAAGCTGAAACTAAGTTTACACCTCGTGCCAAAGCAGTACACACCAGCTCCAGTGCCCTTATTTATCTTGGAACCTTCTGTATACCAGATCAGTCCTCCTTTTTTATTGGGCCGAAACCCGTCTTCCCATTCACTCCTGTCAGGAAAGCTGACTGTGAAGGGTTTTTCATATACATGTCTCAGTATCATTTTGTCAGACCCCATTTGTAATATGGGTTCTTTTTTCATGTCCTGAGTTATGTATGCATGTCCGAAACTATCGGATCTAGGTTTCCATTGATCACTGCACTGGAGACGGTAGATTTCTGCCCTGGCCTCTGCATCCAACTGTACATGCAGTGGGGGGAGTCCAAGGAGTGTCTCCAGTGCAGTTGTTGGAGATGTTCAAATTACTCCTGTGATCCCCATGCAAGCCAACCTTTGCAATTTGCTAAGTTCTGCCTTGCTTGTCTTGAGTTTAACTCTGGGCCACCATACTGTGGCAATGTTAGGTCCCTTAGAAAGAGCCAACCTCAATCAAAATCCAGTTTCAAAAACACTGTTTTCTAGTTTTTAGAATTCCGGACAAAGGACAAAGTCAAGAAACCCAGTAATTTTGAGTAATTTATCGTCATGTAAATTGTGTGCAGAAGAACAGTCAAATTCAGCATTATATAAAAAAGGCAAGAAAGGTAAATTTGTCCCTGTGCTTCACTAATTAATTGCTACACCATGAAGCCATGTGGGGAGTGATTGAATCAATCCATATATTTTTTGACATCGGCACTAGTTGGAGGCGAGTGGCCAGCTTCACACCCCGTTTACCTCCAGTACCCATCGGACAGGAGGGGGCACACAGTAGCATAGTTGGTTGAGGCACTATGCTACAAGCTGGAAGGTTGCAGGTTCAAGTCCCGATGAGGTCATTCAATTCTTTTCTTCCAATTGACCTAATCTTTCCAGCTTCCCTATGGCCTGGGGTCAACTCAGCCTCTAACAGAAGTGAGTACCAGGAATTAATTAAATAATTTTCCTGGGGAGTAAAGCACGGCCGGCACATAGGGCTGAAAACCTTTCTGCCATCTTTGAGCCAATTGTCTAGATAATGTGGGACCCTCAACGTCTCACAACCCTATGGGCCTTCACGGCCTGTTACAGGGACAGCTTTACTTTTTTTACTTTTACCCATTGAATAGGAGGCTGGATGGGGCCCAGAACCGGTATTGATAACAAGAAGAGACAAATCTCGCGCCGATCTGGACTCACACTCCAACCTCTCAGCCATCCAGCCTGTAGCCAGTTGCTACATCGACTGCGCTATCTTGGTTCCACATTACATGAAATGTATGAAAACAACCTACAGTCCATTCGCGGAGACGAGAGAGTACTCATAAACAAATGCACGCGGTATCTCCTTGGCTCTTTGAATGAAAACATGCAGCGATCACGTGATGTGTGTATCATTGCAGGGGCGTCCAAAGTTCACTTTTCAGTCTGAATGCAGGTTAACGTGTGTCCGAATGCAGTGAGTACACTGAGTAACTGCGCGCTTTGTCCACTCCTTGCTGTCAGCTGTGGCGACTCGGGGCTTGCTTTGTTTACGCTGTCTTGTCTCCGCGAATGGACTATAGTAATTTAAGTGTCCTTCATTGAACCATGGCTTCATAGAACCTGGCCTTTATGTCATCAATTTTATCGTGGGTCCCTTGTCACCACTGCATGGTGCATCCTCAGGTTGTGGATGGAAGAGACGCCCTCCAGGTTTGGAGGGAAAGCTGTGAATATATTGAATAAGTAGTCGCGGACAGCCGACAAGGGGTGGTCCTCCAGCTTGGGAGTCGGGGGTGGGGCTAACAACACCTCACCATAAAAAATAATCAAGTTACGACAATGATTTGGCAGATTACAATTCATTAAATAAATTCATAATAAGTGACGCATACATTTGTCCATTATTTTCTTAAGCTTTCTCCCGAATGATCAAGCGGAGTGTCGGTCTTACCTGTAAATGCATCCTGTCATATTTTAGTTGGTCAATTCGTAGTTTTCCATTTGTTCGCCTATTCAGTGGTTCTTTATAAATGAGAATTTCTAATCTTTCGCAGTTGCTGGAAAAAATTCATTCATTAACTTTTATTTTATCTTGTTGACAATACAATGATATAGAACATAATGATAATAATAATAACACGCATAAATTTCATAATGATACGATCTTGTATCAAAATCATCTGTCATCATACACCACATGGGTACCCACCTCGTGATAGAGTCTATTCTCGCTTGAATTTCTCTTTCAATTGCATCTGAATTAGCGTCACCACCTTTTTCCAGTTTTTCAAAACACTGTTGAGTCTCCTGAACAAGTCGATTTGTTTGCAGGTACAGAGGTTCCATGCTGGCTTCAAAATTAACGCAAAACAGACTTCACCGTACTCCACACATCCACATTTCCACAGACACCGTCCACATCACGGAACGTCACAAAACACGGAAGTCCACAAGGTCCACAGACAACTGAGCTCAGACACAGATGTGCAGTGGCGCGCCTTTCGTGTTGCGGTTGCCAGTTTCCTCGGTGTAACTGGGGTTTTCTTTTTCGCTGTCCAGCGCCGCTTACAGAACTGTTAATGCTAGAAGAAAGAAAGATATGTGAAAGGCGTCTCTTACTTCATAAACAACTTCTCTATATTTATTTAAAATAGATATGTAAGAAAAGAAGAAGTAAATTTACAAAATAAAAACAGTAAACTCTCAGATTTAAGTTAAGATATTGTCACGTGTTGGGTATATATTATGCGACAAATAACTTTACGCCGTATTGAATGTAGCGAATTTATTGCACATCCACTCTTACAATCACACAATTTACAATCTCACAATTACTGCCATCGGCAGTATTACAAATATTTCTCCTGTAGTCACTGCCATGCACTCGATACAATGCGGCTCGGTGACTGCTAGATTGAAACTGACAGGTTAATCGTTACTAGCCTCACTAGTAACTTACTCATGACGTCCAGCCCGTAGGCAGTCGCTATACCAGTTCCTCATTTTCCTCTGTATGACATAAAATACTTTAAGAGACGTCTCTAAATAGACGTAACCGCTTTATTTTTATATAGTGATACAACCAGTCCCTGATGAGGTCACTGGATTTTTCAATTTACCTAATCCTTCCAGCTGCAGTATGGCCCTAGGGTCAACTCAGCCTCTAACAGAAATGAGTACCAGGAATGTTACTGGGGGTAAAGAGTGGCTGGTGCATAAAGGCTGACAACCTTACCACCACATGTGAGCCAATTATCTAGAAAATGTGGGGGCCTCAACGTCTCAAACCCCTATGGGCCTCCACAGCCTATTACAGTGATAGCTTTACCTTGTTATACCACTATTGCTTAGGTTCTTGAAGGTGATTTTTTTTACCTGCAGCACACTTGTCAATCCCTATATATATATATATATATAAAAAAATGGGCTGTCCAATTTCAAACCAGCATTGTGCCTTACATACCTAACCATGAACAGTATTATAAAAATATATTTTTACATTTCCTCCAGTATACTGATACAAATACTGTCCTGCTATGATTGGCTCTGTGATGCACACAAACAGGAATTGGACCTGTAAAGTTAAAAAATATTAGTTTAAATTGATCTTGTTACATTAATATTTCTTACATACCAGCTGGCGCCATAGCTCATGCGGTTCGTCACTGGCTTCCCACTGCGGCGGCCCGGGTTCGATCCCAGGTCTGGTCAAGTGGGATTTGTGGTGGACAAAGTGGCGCTGGGGCAGGTTTTCTCCGAGTACCTCGGTTTCCCCTACCAATCTTCATTCCACCAATTGCTCCACAATCACCATCACCTATCATCTGGGGTTGGTACAATAGGCCAGAAGTGGCTGCAGTACAAGGGACTTAGTCCCACCCCACTAGAAATAAAAAAAAAAATACATACCAGCTGTGAAAGGTTTCCTAGGCTGCATTGATATTGTACACAATCATGAAGTCATGCTAAGTTCATAAAGTATCAAGCTATTTATTACATGTCATGTAAAATAAATTGAAAAATTATACAATATTTAGTAGGCATTTTTTGTAACAATTCTTCAACATCTTCAGAATTTTTTTTTAAAGTTAAGGAAGCATTAACATATATTTTGGGAAATGGAAGGGGGCTGTAAAAACTCAACTGGTGGACCATACATGGCCGTGAGCTGAACAGCCCTGATATAAAAAATATTTTTTCTTAAAATCAATTCTTTGTGTGCTGAAAGACTACTTATCTTCTGGAATGTGATATCATGCAGTCTGATAGAATTTCACTGACTTTCTGAAGGAATATACTTCTTCTGTTTTCAGGTTTGAAGTGTAAGCAGAGCATGTAAACGCATCCCAGAGGACAGTATCCCTTACAGTCATCACTGTCAGAATCTGGAATCTCACTCTTTATGTTGGCTTACAATAATCAATAACAGTTATACTGAACATGCCATTGTAATGGTAACAACCTAGCTCTGTATTCAGGAAATGCTAGATTCAAATCTTGGCTGGATGGTTATACTGAGCTTCTTTGTGGTTTTCCTCAGTCTCTCCAGGTGAATACTGGGATAATATTGTCAACTGTATCAGCGACTGTACATGGTGTTTGGATTGGTAATCGGGTTTATTGAACACTTCCAGATTGTAACTACAAGTAACTATAGTGCTATCACTAATACGCACTCCACAATTCACTACAACACACACTAAGTCTTTTCAGTCTGCTGAGTCGTCACCAGTCATTGCTCAGTAATGGCTTCCAATGGCAGAAGTTCCCCTTGCTCTGGGTTCCCGAACTATCCCTGCACCTCAGCTACCAACTTCTAACAGCAAAACACCTCATAATGACTGAACTGCAGTTCTCTAACTCACGAACCAACCAGCTCTTCACTACCCTGCAGTGCAATGCACTAACTGAACTCGATGCAACTTGGTTGGTTGTGTGATGTAGCCTTGGAGTAGACCACAGAGAAAACACTGCCTCCAAAACTACTTCCATTGTTGTGTGCGCAGGATGCTGCCTATATGCCACAATACCTTGATTAAGCCACAATTGCTTTCTTTCAGATCCATTAAATTCATCATTCAACTATAATCCTACCACTCAATGCTATATATCTAGCTAACAGTAAATTGGGGGGGGATTAAGAATTACATCGCTCAGCATAATGAGTACTCCGAAAGGTGACACTGACTGCACCAGAACTTTCCTTTGAGGTGAAGAAGTTACTCATCAGTGTACAGGGTATTGAGTACTGAGCCAGATGAGAATTATACCCCAGTCTAATATAACTTAGTGATGATGAATAACTGACCTTCAACAAGCTTGGCAAGGGAATCAAGCAGGCCCTGATGACGATCAATGGGCTTATTGATTCTTCGCCATTACATTACATTACATTACATTTATTCAGCATTCCATAAATCCTTACATGGTTTTTTCAAAACACCATGGATATAGAAGTAGTCAACATGAGTAAGCATAATTACATACTGCATCACATTTGTGCAATGTCATAACAGTAGCCATATATAAATATTTACAAAAACATGAATACATGAATACATGAACATGGATATAGAAGAAGTCAACATGAGTAAGCGTAATTACATACTGCATAACAATTGTGGATAGTACATCTCTACTTCAAAGCCACCTCCACGAGACTGAAATATGACAGCACAAAGCGAAAACTAAAACTAAAACTAGGAATTACACAACATTCTAACTCACTCTTCAAATATTTTGTTACTGCTTGCTAATACTTCATCATTTCCCATGCATGAGCTCTACTCTGAGGTGCAGATTAAAAGCTTCTGGACTAAGAAACAGGCTGTCACCAGTATAACAGAGAAATATATAACTTCCATCTTCAGAGATAGAACCGAAAGTTACTAAGCAGGTTGGTCTTGTGGTAACATTAGACTTTGGTTAGTTGCTGGCTTCCCACCGTGGCGGCACGGGTTCAATCCTGGATCTGGTCAAGTGGGATTTGTGGTGGACAAATTGGCGCTGGGGTGGGTTTTCTCCAAGTACTTAGGTTTCCCCAGGGTACGCAGTAGCGTAGTGGTTAAGGAACTATGCTACAAGCCGGAAGGTCGCGGGTTCAAGTCCAGATGAGGTCATTGGATTTTTTTCAATTGACCTAATCCTTCCGGCCGCACTAGGCCCTGGGGTTTAGTTAGTTAGTTATTTAGAGATGGTGGGTTTCCCCATGCACTGCGACCAGTTTTGATCTATTGTGCTTCCCTCTATGATATTCTACCAGTCTCTATACCCTACCGATACTGGTGCTTACCATCGGTCCCGACCAAGCCAGCGAGTTCGGCCTCTACTGGCTTGGCGGTATCTATAATGCTTCCCCCATCTATCAGAGGCGTTAGAGACTACTGTTGGGCGGGAAATGTCCTTGAATTTGGCTCAGTGACCTCCTTAGGAGATACGAGGTTCTTTTACGTGCCGTAAAGCTACGACACGGGACCCGCGGCTTAAAGTCCCTCCCGGAGGACTTGTTCCCTGAATTTTTCCGCCCTTAAAAATTCCACGACCTCCGCCGGGTTTGAACCCGCGTACTACGAGTCATGAGGTGGGAACGTTACCTCTAGACTACGGAGGCCGCTAGGCCCTGGGGTTTACTCAGCCTCTAACAGAAATGAGTATCAGGAATTAATTAAATAATTTTCCTGGGGAGTGAAGCGCGGCTGGCGTGTAGGGCTGACAACCTTACCGCCATCTTCGAGCCGATTGTCAAGGTAATGTGGGACCATTAACGTCTCACAACCCTATGGGCCTTCACGGCCTGATACAGGGGCAGGCTACAATAGGCCAATCAGTGGCCGCCATGCTGAGTGGACCCAGTTGGACTCCACCCCCCAAATAGGGAAAACACTAGACTTGCATTTGGAAGGTGCCAAACACTGGCTATCCTGACATAGATTTGTTGTGGTTTTACTCAGTCCCTCCAGGTAAATTCTAGGATATTACCTTGATTAGGTTTCAACTGCTTCCTTCTAAAGCCTTTCCAATTCATCATCATCATCACCTTACCATTCAATGGTATATAATCTCAATACTATAAGTGCCATAAAATTACACAAAGTAAACTATGACAGTAAGAATTCACTACAGTGCTTTAATAATAATGGAAATATATCATATCAACTTTGATCACCATGTGTCTTTTATCTTGGTAATTGGTAACCACATAACCATGAACACAGAATACGGACTTATCTTAAATTTGTGGCCGCGTCATAGCTCAAGCGGTTAGTCACTGGCTTTCCACCGCAGCAGCCTGGGTTCGATCCCGGGTTTGGTCAAGTGGGATTTGTGGTGGACAAAGTGGCGCTAGGGCGGGTTTTCTCCAAGTACTTCGGTTTCCCCTGCCAATCTTCCTTCCACCAATTGCTCCATAATCACCCTCACCTATCATCTGGGGCTGGTACAGTAGGCCAGAAGTGGCTGCAGTACAAGAGACTTAGTCCCACCCCACTGGCAATAAAAAAAAAAAAAAAAAATCTGAAAATTTGCGTATGTGTGTGTGTGTTGCATGTACAATGGAACTGTCTGTCAGAGGTGTAAAGTAAGTAAGTAAAGTAAAGCTATCAATGTAACAGGCTGTGGAGGCCCATAGGGTTGTGAGATGTTGATGGTGGTAAGGTTGTCAGCCTTATGTGTCGGCTGCCCTTTACCCCCAAGAATATTCCTGGTACTCATTTCTGAGTCAACCCCAGGGCCATAGTGCAGCTGGAAGGATTAGGTTAATTGAAAAATTTCAATGACCTCATCGGGACTTGAACCCGCAACCTTCCGTCTTGTAGCATAGTGCCTCAACCAACTACGCTACTGTGTGGCCCCACTAATTACTTATTACTTACTAATTACTCCCAAAACTATAAATAAAGAACGTACCTTTAAGCCTTAGTGGAAACTTTATAACCACCCCTCTAGAACGGCATTCCACTATCACAAACATGAATGTAAGGCCTCAGTAGTAGAGGGGCAACACATCCCCTTTAGAGATTTACAATCTACTATTGTATATACCTCTGCCACTCTACTTATCATAAAGCAATTATTATCCTCAGCCAAGCACAAGGACATTGGAACCCTATATACTTTGTCTTTGGCGCCTGATCACAGATAGCTGATACATCACTAAGAATGCTGATTCAGGCCAAACTCAGTCAACCCGCACCACCAGTTGGAGACAACCAATTTTACAGTGTGATAGTATTTTTTTTTTGTTGCTAGTGGGGTGGGACTAAGTCCCTTGTACTGTGGCCATTTCTGGCCTATTGTACCAGCCCCAGATGATAGGTGAGGGTGACTGTGGAGCAATTGGTGGAATGACGATTGGCAGGGGAAACCGAAGTACTCAAAGAAAACCTGCCCCCAGCACCACTTTGTCCACCACAAATCCCACTTGACCAGACCTGAGATCGAACCCGGGCTACCACAATGGGAAGCCAGCGACTAACCGCTTGAGCTATGGCGCGGCCCAGTGTGATAGTAACAACAATTAACATGAACCTAGAGTGGATTCCCCTGTTCGTATGAGCAGTAACCATTACAACGCTACTTCTCATATTGTCACTACAGGTACTAGCAGGAGCAACCACGATGCTAACAGACTGAAACCTAAACATATCTTTCTTCTGTCCTGCTAGAGGGGGTGACCCAATCCTAGTACATCCCCTGTTCTGATCCTTTGCACACCAGAAGTATATATTCTAATCCTACCTGGATTCAGAATAATCTCGCACATCATCGCCATGAAACACGTAAGAGGGAAACATTCCGACACATAGGGATAATCTTTGCCATAATAGCAATCGGCCTGCTGGGATTTGTAGTGTGGTCCCTCCACACATTTACAGTGTGCATGGCATACCTTACATCAGCAACAATAGACACTGCATCTCTGAAAGGGATCAAAATCCTCAGGTGACTAGCAACAGTGTATGGGTCACAACTAACATGCTTGTGGCCACTAGAATTTATGTTCGTATTCACAATAGGGGTGCTGACAGGGGTGCTTCTAGCAAACATCAACATCATCCTACACAATATATACTATATTTGGTAGCCCACTTCCACTACATGCTGTCCATAGGCATCATCTTTGCAATCATAGCTGGATTCATCCAGTGATATCTGCTATTCACCAGACTAACCTTAAACCCCAAATGACTAAAGGCACAGTTCACGGTAATATTTGTATGGGTAAACATGACATTTTTCCCACATCACTTCCTAGGCCTGGCCTGTTGAGGTCTTGTAGGTGGACACCAACATTTCAGAGGAACTTGCTGACTCCATGTTACTGAAGACAGGGACATCACCTTTGAAAAATTGTTATCCAACCACAAAACTGCATGGTATCATAACCTAAAAGACTGCAATGTGAATCTTCACTGCTCTGATAACCTAAAGTTTTGCACAATGTGATTTGCTTTATGAAGCTGACTGGTTAAATTCTGCCTGTCAATTGAGTGGCCTGTGGTATTTTGTTATTCTTTTCTGTGCCTCCTTGTTAACATTAAGACACTCAACTAACCCAGTGTTTAATAATGAGCATCAATAATGGATACAGTGAAAGGGCAAAGAGCTACCCCACTAATATATCTTGAACTTTTCCACATGGTTTTACTCTTGTGGCCCTTCAAATATTATTCAAAGATCAGGAAATATATCACTAAAAGAAGGTCCCAACAAATTAACATAAGCCACAAATATTTCATCTTATAGCTATTTCCCAAAATATTGTTCATAGTGAGTTGTTCAGTGTTACATCATCATCAGAGGTTGGTATGGTGTAATGACTGGAGGAACTGGATGTCTAACATGTACATAAATGTAACTTTCCTGTCCAGCTCCTGTTTCCTACTGTGAACCTGATAGAGAACACCCAAAGACATTATGAAGTTTACTCCATACACTTGCCAGTATGCACAGTAACCATGGCTGTTAAAGTGACATGACAAATATTGCAGTAGAGATTTCAGATATCATTTGAATTCCCATTTCCCTATCTTTTCTTTTAATTGCATGAGTAAATTTTAATTTAGTAATTTGAGTGTTATTCCTTCATTAACATTTTAGCTACTAAATACAGCAAAATTGACTGCAATTGCAATTCAAAGTAGGAGGGCAAATTATTCAAACTGTGAAATATGCAGATGACCTTGTGTTAATGGCTAAGGAAGAAACTGTGTTACAGGGCATGATTTATAGACTAATTGAAACTGGAAGGTGCTATGGCATGGAAATGAATGTGGAAAAAACAAAAGTAATGAAAATTTCGAGACAACCAACCCCAGTCACAATAAAGATAGACCAAAAACAACTGGAGAATGTGAAATGTTTTAAATATTTGGGTAGCTTGTTAACAGATGATGGAAGGTGTACTAGTGAAATTAAATCCAGGATTGCCATGGCAAAAGCTGCATTTAGCAAGAAGAAGAATCTTTTTACCAGCAAATTGGACTTAAATTTGAGGAAGAAACTAGTGAAATGCTACATTTGGAGCATAGC